>NC_134490.1:2360012-2450853 GCF_040206685.1 Ascaphus truei | reverse complement strand
CAACAGGTCAGGTTTTCAGGATCTCCCTGCTTCAGCACAGGTGGCTCAGTCTGACTGCATGGCCTGTGCTGAAGCAGAGATATCCTGTAAACCTGACCTATTGGTGGCCCTTAAGGACTGGCGTTGCGCACCACTGATGTAGGCCGCACTGATCACTTTATTACCTTATACAGGAAATGTAGCTTCCACGAACAAACGTAATTAACTTGCATATGAGATCTTCTTTCCACCATTAATCTTATTACACGCCCGAGGCCTTAACACGTTCCTGTAACATTATTACACGCCCCGAGGCCTTATTAACACGTTCCTGTAACATTATTACACGCCCTGAGGCCTTATTAACACGTTCCTGTAACATTATTACACGCCCCGAGGGCTTATTAACACGTTCCTGTAACATTATTACACGCCCGAGGCCTTATTAACACGTTCCAGTAACATTAATACACGCCCGAGGCCTTATTAACACGTTCCTGTAACATTATTACACGCCCGAGGCCTTATTAACACGTTCCTGTAACATTATTACACGCCCGAGGCCTTGTTAACACGTTCCTGTAACATTATTACACGGCCGAGGCCTTATTAACACGTTCCTGTAACATTATTACACGCCCGAGGCCTTATTAACACGTTCCTGTAACATTACACGCCCGAGGCCTTAACACGTTCCTGTAACATTATTACACGCCCGAGGCCTTGTTAACACGTTCCTGTAACATTATTACACGCCCTGAGGCCTTATTAACACGTTCCTGTAACATTATTACACGCCCGAGGCCTTATTAACACGTTCCTGTAACATTATTACACGCCCGAGGCCTTATTAACACGTTCCTGTAACATTATTACACGCCCGAGGCCTTATTAACACGTTCCTGTAACATTATTACACGCCCGAGGCCTTATTAACACGTTCCTGTAACATTATTACACGCCCCAAGGCCTTATTAACACGTTCCTGTAACATTATTACACGCCCGAGGCCTTATTAACACGTTCCTGTAACATTATTACACGCCCGAGGCCTTATTAACACGTTCCTGTAACATTATTACATGCCCGAGGCCTTATTAACACGTTCCTGTAACATTATTACATGCCCCGAGGCCTTATTAACACGTTCCTGTAACATTATTATACGCCCGAGGCCTTATTAACACGTTCCTGTAACATTATTACACGCCCGAGACCTTATTAACACGTTCCTGTAACATTATTACACACCCGAGGCCTTATTAACACGTTCCTGTAACATTATTACACGCCCGAGGCCTTATTAACACGTTCCTGTAACATTATTACATGCCCCGAGACCTTATTAACACGTTCCTGTAACATTATTACACGCCCGAGGCCTTATTAACACGTTCCTGTAACATTATTACACGCCCCAAGGCCTTATTAACACGTTCCTGTAACATTATTACACGCCCAAAGCCTTATTAACACGTTCCTGTAACATTATTACACACCCGAGGCCTTATTAACACGTTCCTGTAACATTATTACACGCCCGAGGCCTTATTAACACGTTCCTGTAACATTATTACACGCCCTGAGGCCTTATTAACATGTTCCTGTAACATTATTACACGGCCGAGGCCTTATTAACACGTTCCTGTAACATTATTACACGCCCCGAGGCCTTATTAACACGTTCCTGTAACATTATTACACGCCCGAGGCCTTATTAACACGTTCCTGTAACATTATTACACGCCCCGAGGCCTTATTAACACGTTCCTGTAACATTATTACACGCCCGAGGCCTTATTAACACGTTCCTGTAACATTATTACACGCCCGAGGCCTTATTAACACGTTCCTGTAACATTATTACACGCCCGATGCCTTATTAACACGTTCCTGTAACATTATTACACGCCCCGAGGCCTTATTAACACGTTCCTGTAACATTATTACACGCCCTGAGGCCTTATTAACACGTTCCTGTAACATTATTACACGCCCCGAGGCCATATTAACACGTTCCTGTAACATTATTACACGCCCGAGGCCTTATTAACACGTTCCTGTAACATTATTACACGCCCGAGGCCTTATTAACACGTTCCTGTAACATTATTACACGCCCCGAGGCCTTATTAACACGTTCCTGTAACATTATTACACGCCCCGAGGCCTTATTAACACGTTCCTGTAACATTATTACACGCCCGAGGCCTTATTAACACGTTCCTGTAACATTATTACACGCCCGAGGCCTTATTAACACGTTCCTGTAACATTATTACACGCCCCGAGGCCTTATTAACACGTTCCTGTAACATTATTACACGCCCCGAGGCCTTATTAACACGTTCCTGTAACATTATTACACGGCCGAGGCCTTATTAACACGTTCCTGTAACATTATTACACGCCCGAGGCCTTATTAACACGTTCCAGTAACATTAATACACGCCCGAGGCCTTATTAACACGTTCCTGTAACATTATTACACGCCCGAGGCCTTATTAACACGTTCCTGTAACATTATTACACGCCCGAGGCCTTGTTAACACGTTCCTGTAACATTATTACACGGCCGAGGCCTTATTAACACGTTCCTGTAACATTATTACACGCCCGAGGCCTTATTAACACGTTCCTGTAACATTACACGCCCGAGGCCTTAACACGTTCCTGTAACATTATTACACGCCCGAGGCCTTGTTAACACGTTCCTGTAACATTATTACACGCCCTGAGGCCTTATTAACACGTTCCTGTAACATTATTACACGCCCGAGGCCTTATTAACACGTTCCTGTAACATTATTACACGCCCGAGGCCTTATTAACACGTTCCTGTAACATTATTACACGCCCGAGGCCTTATTAACACGTTCCTGTAACATTATTACACGCCCGAGGCCTTATTAACACGTTCCTGTAACATTATTACACGCCCCAAGGCCTTATTAACACGTTCCTGTAACATTATTACACGCCCGAGGCCTTATTAACACGTTCCTGTAACATTATTACACGCCCGAGGCCTTATTAACACGTTCCTGTAACATTATTACATGCCCGAGGCCTTATTAACACGTTCCTGTAACATTATTACATGCCCCGAGGCCTTATTAACACGTTCCTGTAACATTATTATACGCCCGAGGCCTTATTAACACGTTCCTGTAACATTATTACACGCCCGAGACCTTATTAACACGTTCCTGTAACATTATTACACACCCGAGGCCTTATTAACACGTTCCTGTAACATTATTACACGCCCGAGGCCTTATTAACACGTTCCTGTAACATTATTACATGCCCCGAGACCTTATTAACACGTTCCTGTAACATTATTACACGCCCGAGGCCTTATTAACACGTTCCTGTAACATTATTACACGCCCCAAGGCCTTATTAACACGTTCCTGTAACATTATTACACGCCCAAAGCCTTATTAACACGTTCCTGTAACATTATTACACACCCGAGGCCTTATTAACACGTTCCTGTAACATTATTACACGCCCGAGGCCTTATTAACACGTTCCTGTAACATTATTACACGCCCTGAGGCCTTATTAACATGTTCCTGTAACATTATTACACGCCCCGAGGCCATATTAACACGTTCCTGTAACATTATTACACGCCCGAGGCCTTATTAACACGTTCCTGTAACATTATTACACGCCCGAGGCCTTATTAACACGTTCCTGTAACATTATTACACGCCCCGAGGCCTTATTAACACGTTCCTGTAACATTATTACACGCCCCGAGGCCTTATTAACACGTTCCTGTAACATTATTACACGCCCGAGGCCTTATTAACACGTTCCTGTAACATTATTACACGCCCGAGGCCTTATTAACACGTTCCTGTAACATTATTACACGCCCCGAGGCCTTATTAACACGTTCCTGTAACATTATTACACGCCCCGAGGCCTTATTAACACGTTCCTGTAACATTATTACACGCCCGAGGCCTTATTAACACGTTCCTGTAACATTATTACATGCCCCGAGACCTTATTAACACGTTCCTGTAACATTATTACACGCCCGAGGCCTTATTAACACGTTCCTGTAACATTATTACACGCCCCGAGGCCTTATTAACACGTTCCTGTAACATTATTACACGCCCGAGGCCTTATTAACACGTTCCTGTAACATTATTACACGCCCGAGGCCTTATTAACACGTTCCTGTAACATTATTACACGCCCGAGGGCTTATTAACACGTTCCTGTAACATTATTACACGCCCGAGGCCTTATTAACACGTTCCTGTAACATTATTACACGCCCGAGACCTTATTAACACGTTCCTGTAACATTATTACACGCCCGAGGCCTTATTAACACGTTCCTGTAACATTATTACACGCCCTGAGGCCTTATTAACACGTTCCTGTAACATTATTACACGCCCGATGCCTTATTAACACGTTCCTGTAACATTATTACACGCCCGATGCCTTATTAACACGTTCCTGTAACATTATTACACGCCCTGAGGCCTTATTAACACGTTCCTGTAACATTATTACACGCCCGAGGCCTTATTAACACGTTCCTGTAACATTATTACACGCCCGAGACCTTATTAATACGTTCCTGTAACATTATTACATGCCCGAGGCCTTATTAACACGTTCCTGTAACATTATTACACGCCCAAGGCCTTATTAACACGTTCCTGTAACATTATTACACGCCCTGAGGCCTTATTAACACGTTCCTGTAACATTATTACACGCCCGAGGGCTTATTAACACGTTCCTGTAACATTATTACACGCCCGAGGGCTTATTAACACGTTCCTGTAACATTATTACACGCCCGAGACCTTATTAACACGTTCCTGTAACATTATTACACGCCCCGAGGCCTTATTAACACGTTCCTGTAACATTATTACACGCCCCGAGGCCTTAACACGTTCCTGTAACATTATTACACGCCCGAGGCCTTAACACGTTCCTGAAACATTATTACACGCCCGAGGCCTTATTAACACGTTCCTGTAACATTATTACACGCCCTGAGGCCTTATTAACACGTTCCTGTAACATTATTACACGCCCGAGGCCTTATTAACACGTTCCTGTAACATTATTACACACCCCGAGGCCTTATTAACACGTTCCTGTAACATTATTACACGCCCCGAGGCCTTATTAACACGTTCCTGTAACATTATTACACACCCCGAGGCCTTATTAACACGTTTCTGTAACATTGATCTTATTACACGCCCGAGGCCTTATTAACACGTTCCTGTAACATTATTACACGCCCCGAGGCCTTATTAACACGTTCCTGTAACATTATTACACGCCCGAGACCTTATTAACACGTTCCTGTAACATTATTACACGCCCGAGGCCTTATTAACACGTTCCTGTAATATTATTACACGCCCGAGGCCTTATTAACACGTTCCTGTAACATTATTACACGCCCGAGGCCTTATTAACACGTTCCTGTAACATTATTACACGCCCGAGGCCTTATTAACACGTTCATGTAACATTATTACACGCCCGAGGCCTTATTAACACGTTCCTGTAACATTATTACACGCCCTGAGGCCTTATTAACACGTTCCTGTAACATTATTACACACCCCGAGGCCTTATTAACACGTTCCTGTAACATTGATCTTATTACACGCCCCGAGGCCTTATTAACACGTTCCTGTAACATTATTACATGCCCGAGGCCTTATTAACACGTTCCTGTAACATTATTACACGCCCCGAGGCCTTATTAACACGTTCCTTTAACATTATTACACGCCCTGAGGCCTTAACACGTTCCTGTAACATTATTACACGCCCGAGGCCTTATTAACACGTTCCTGTAACATTATTACACGCCCCGAGGCCTTATTAACACGTTCCTGTAACATTATTACACGCCCCGAGGCCTTATTAACACGTTCCTGTAACATTATTACACGCCCGAGGCCTTATTAACACGTTCCTGTAACATTATTACACGCCCCGAGGCCTTATTAACACGTTCCTGTAACATTATTACACGCCCGAGGGCTTATTAACACGTTCCTGTAACATTATTACACGCTCGAGGCCTTATTAACACGTTCCTGTAACATTATTACACGCCCTGAGGCCTTATTAACACGTTCCTGTAACATTATTACACGCCCGAGGCCTTATTAACACGTTCCTGTAACATTATTACACGCCCTGAGGCCTTATTAACACGTTCCTGTAACATTATTACACGCCCGAGGCCTTATTAATACGTTCCTGTAACATTATTACACGCCCGAGGCCTTATTAACACGTTCCTGTAACATTATTACACGCCCTGAGGTCTTTTTAACACGTTCCTGTAACATTATTACACGCCCGAGGCCTTATTAACACGTTCCTGTAACATTATTACACGCCCGAGGCCTTATTAACACGTTCCTGTAACATTATTACACGCCCGAGGCCTTATTAACACGTTCCTGTAACATTATTACACGCCCGAGGCCTTATTAACACGTTCCTGTAACATTATTACACGCCCGAGGCCTTATTAACACGTTCCTGTAACATTATTACACGCCCTGAGGCCTTATTAACACGTTCCTGTAACATTATTACACGCCCCGAGGCCTTATTAACACGTTCCTGTAACATTGATCTTATTACACGCCCCGAGGCCTTATTAACACGTTCCTGTAACATTATTACATGCCCGAGGCCTTATTAACACGTTCCTGTAACATTATTACACGCCCCGAGGCCTTATTAACACGTTCCTTTAACATTATTACACGCCCTGAGGCCTTAACACGTTCCTGTAACATTATTACACGCCCGAGGCCTTATTAACACGTTCCTGTAACATTATTACACGCCCCGAGGCCTTATTAACACGTTCCTGTAACATTATTACACGCCCCGAGGCCTTATTAACACGTTCCTGTAACATTATTACACGCCCGAGGCCTTATTAACACGTTCCTGTAACATTATTACACGCCCCGAGGCCTTATTAACACGTTCCTGTAACATTATTACACGCCCGAGGGCTTATTAACACGTTCCTGTAACATTATTACACGCTCGAGGCCTTATTAACACGTTCCTGTAACATTATTACACGCCCTGAGGCCTTATTAACACGTTCCTGTAACATTATTACACGCCCGAGGCCTTATTAACACGTTCCTGTAACATTATTACACGCCCTGAGGCCTTATTAACACGTTCCTGTAACATTATTACACGCCCGAGGCCTTATTAATACGTTCCTGTAACATTATTACACGCCCGAGGCCTTATTAACACGTTCCTGTAACATTATTACACGCCCTGAGGTCTTATTAACACGTTCCTGTAACATTATTACACGCCCGAGGCCTTATTAACACGTTCCTGTAACATTATTACACGCCCGAGGCCTTATTAACACGTTCCTGTAACATTATTACACGCCCGAGGCCTTATTAACACGTTCCTGTAACATTATTACACGCCCGAGGCCTTATTAACACGTTCCTGTAACATTATTACACGCCCGAGGCCTTATTAACACGTTCCTGTAACATTATTACACGCCCTGAGGCCTTATTAACACGTTCCTGTAACATTATTACACGCCCCGAGGCCTTATTAACACGTTCCTGTAACATTGATCTTATTACACGCCCCGAGGCCTTATTAACACGTTCCTGTAACATTATTACATGCCCGAGGCCTTATTAACACGTTCCTGTAACATTATTACACGCCCCGAGGCCCTATTAACACGTTCCTGTAACATTATTACACGCCCCGAGGCCTTATTAACACGTTCCTTTAACATTATTACACGCCCTGAGGCCTTATTAACACGTTCCTGTAACATTATTACACGCCCGAGGCCTTATTAACACGTTCCTGTAACATTATTACATGCCCGAGGCCTTATTAACACGTTCCTGTAACATTATTACACGCCCCGAGGCCCTATTAACACGTTCCTGTAACATTATTACACGCCCCGAGGCCTTATTAACACGTTCCTTTAACATTATTACACGCCCTGAGGCCTTATTAACACGTTCCTGTAACATTATTACACGCCCGAGGCCTTATTAACACGTTCCTGTAACATTATTACATGCCCGAGGCCTTATTAACACGTTCCTGTAACATTATTACACGCCCCGAGGCCTTATTAACACGTTCCTTTAACATTATTACACGCCCTGAGGCCTTAACACGTTCCTGTAACATTATTACACGCCCGAGGCCTTATTAACACGTTCCTGTAACATTATTACACGCCCCGAGGCCTTATTAACACGTTCCTGTAACATTATTACACGCCCCGAGGCCTTATTAACACGTTCCTGTAACATTATTACACGCCCGAGGCCTTATTAACACGTTCCTGTAACATTATTACACGCCCCGAGGCCTTATTAACACGTTCCTGTAACATTATTACACGCCCGAGGGCTTATTAACACGTTCCTGTAACATTATTACACGCTCGAGGCCTTATTAACACGTTCCTGTAACATTATTACACGCCCTGAGGCCTTATTAACACGTTCCTGTAACATTATTACACGCCCGAGGCCTTATTAACACGTTCCTGTAACATTATTACACGCCCTGAGGCCTTATTAACACGTTCCTGTAACATTATTACACGCCCGAGGCCTTATTAATACGTTCCTGTAACATTATTACACGCCCGAGGCCTTATTAACACGTTCCTGTAACATTATTACACGCCCTGAGGTCTTTTTAACACGTTCCTGTAACATTATTACACGCCCGAGGCCTTATTAACACGTTCCTGTAACATTATTACACGCCCGAGGCCTTATTAACACGTTCCTGTAACATTATTACACGCCCGAGGCCTTATTAACACGTTCCTGTAACATTATTACACGCCCGAGGCCTTATTAACACGTTCCTGTAACATTATTACACGCCCGAGGCCTTATTAACACGTTCCTGTAACATTATTACACGCCCTGAGGCCTTATTAACACGTTCCTGTAACATTATTACACGCCCCGAGGCCTTATTAACACGTTCCTGTAACATTGATCTTATTACACGCCCCGAGGCCTTATTAACACGTTCCTGTAACATTATTACATGCCCGAGGCCTTATTAACACGTTCCTGTAACATTATTACACGCCCGAGGCCTTATTAACACGTTCCTGTAACATTATTACACGCCCGAGGCCTTATTAACACGTTCCTGTAACATTATTACACGCCCTGAGGCCTTATTAACACGTTCCTGTAACATTATTACACGCCCGAGGCCTTATTAACACGTTCCTGTAACATTATTACACGCCCGAGGCCTTATTAACACGTTCCTGTAACATTATTACACGCCCGAGGCCTTATTAACACGTTCCTGTAACATTATTACACGCCCGAGGCCTTATTAACACGTTCCTGTAACATTATTACACGCCCTGAGGCCTTATTAACACGTTCCTGTAACATTATTACACGCCCTGAGGCCTTATTAACACGTTCCTGTAACATTATTACACGCCCGAGGCCTTATTAACACGTTCCTGTAACATTATTACACGCCTCGAGGCCTTATTAACACGTTCCTGTAACATTATTACACGCCCGAGGCCTTATTAACACGTTCCTGTAACATTATTACACGCCTTGAGGCCTTATTAACATGTTCCTGTAACACTGATCTTATTACACGCCCGAGGCCTTATTAACACGTTCCTGTAACATTATTACACGCCCGAAACCTTATTAACACGTTCCTGTAACATTAAAACACGCACGAGGGCTTATTAACACGTTCCTGTAACATTATTACACGCCAGAAACCTTATTAACACGTTCCTGTAACATTATTACACGCCCGAGGGCTTATTAACACGTTCCTGTAACATTATTACACGCCCGAGACCTTATTAATACGTTCCTGTAACATTATTACACGCTCGAGGCCTTATTAACACGTTCCTGTAACATTATTACACGCTCGAGGCCTTATTAACACGTTCCTGTAACATTATTACACGCCCGAGGCCTTATTAACACATTCCTGTAACATTATTACACGCCCTGAGGCCTTATTAACACGTTCCTGTAACATTATTACACACCCGAGGCCTTATTAACATGTTCCTGTAACATTATTACACGCCCGAGGCCTTATTAACACGTTCCTGTAACATTATTACACGCCCGAGGCCTTATTAACACGTTCCTGTAACATTATTACACACCCCGAGGTCTTATTAACACGTTCCTGTAACATTATTACACACCCGAGGCCTTAACACGTTCCTGTAACATTATTACATGCCCGAGGCCTTATTAACACGTTCCTGTAACATTATTACACGCCCCGAGGCCTTATTAACACGTTCCTGTAACATTATTACACGCCCGAGGCCTTATTAACACGTTCCTGTAACATTATTACACGCCCGAGGCCTTATTAACACGTTCCTGTAACATTATTACACGCCCGAGGCCTTATTAACACGTTCCTGTAACATTATTACACGCCCGAGGCCTTATTAACACGTTCCTGTAACATTATTACACGCCCGAGGCCTTATTAACACGTTCCTGTAACATTATTACACGCCCGAGGCCTTATTAACACGTTCCTGTAACATTATTACACGCCCTGAGGCCTTATTAACACGTTCCTGTAACATTATTACACGCCCGAAGCCTTATTAACACGTTCCTGTAACATTATTACACGCCCGAAGCCTTATTAACACGTTCCTGTAACATTATTACACACCCCGAGGCCTTATTAACACGTTCCTGTAACATTATTACACGCCCGAGGCCTTATTAACACGTTCCTGTAACATTATTACACGCCCGAGGCCTTATTAACACGTTCCTGTAACATTATTACACGCCCCGAGGCCTTATTAACACGTTCCTGTAACATTATTACACGCCCCGAGGCCTTATTAACACGTTCCTGTAACATTATTACACGCCCGAGGCCTTATTAACACGTTCCTGTAACATTATTACACGCCCGAGGCCTTATTAACACGTTCCTGTAACATTATTACACGCCCGAGGCCTTATTAACACGTTCCTGTAACATTATTACACGCCCGAGGCCTTATTAACACGTTCCTGTAACATTATTACACGCCCGAGGCCTTATTAACACGTTCCTGTAACATTATTACACGCCCGAGGCCTTATTAACACGTTCCTGTAACATTATTACACGCCCGAGGCCTTATTAACACGTTCCTGTAACATTATTACACGCCCTGAGGCCTTATTAACACGTTCCTGTAACATTATTACACGCCCCGAGGCCTTATTAACACGTTCCTGTAAAATTATTACACGCCCGAGGCCTTATTAACACGTTCCTGTAACATTATTACACGCCCGAGGCCTTATTAACACGTTCCTGTAACATTATTACACGCCCGAGGCCTTATTAACACGTTCCTGTAACATTATTACACGCCCTGAGGCCTTATTAACACGTTCCTGTAACATTATTACACGCCCTGAGGCCTTAACACGTTCCTGTAACATTATTACACGCCCGAGGCCTTATTAACACGTTCCTGTAACATTATTACACGCCCCAAGGCCTTATTAACACGTTCCTGTAACATTATTACACGCCCGAGGGCTTATTAACACGTTCCTGTAACATTATTACACACCCCGAGGCCTTATTAACACGTTCCTGTAACATTATTACACACCCCGAGGCCTTATTAACACGTTCCTGTAACATTACACGCCTGAGGCCTTATTAACACGTTCCTGTAACATTATTACACGCCCGAGGCCTTATTAACACGTTCCTGTAACATTATTACACGCCCGAGGCCTTATTAACACGTTCCTGTAACATTATTACACGCCCTGAGGCCTTATTAACACGTTCCTGTAACATTATTACACGCCCGAGGCCTTATTAACACGTTCCTGTAACATTATTACACGCCCGAGACCTTATTAACACGTTCCTGTAACATTATTACACGCCCCGAGGCCTTATTAACACGTTCCTGTAACATTATTACACACCCCGAGGCCTTATTAACACGTTCCTGTAACATTATTACACGCCCCGAGGCCTTAACACGTTCCTGTAACATTATTACATGCCCGAGGCCTTATTAACACGTTCCTGTAACATTATTACATACCCGAGGCCTTATTAACACGTTCCTGTAACATTATTACACGCCCCGAGGCCTTATTAACACGTTCCTGTAACATTATTACACGCCCGAGGCCTTATTAACACGTTCCTGTAACATTATTACACGCCCGAGGCCTTATTAACACGTTCCTGTAACATTATTACACGCTCGAGGCCTTATTAACACGTTCCTGTAACATTATTACATACCCGAGGCCTTATTAACACGTTCCTGTAACATTATTACACGCCCCGAGGCCTTCTTAACACGTTCCTGTAACATTATTACACGCCCCGAGGCCTTATTAACACGTTCCTGTAACATTATTACACGCCCGAGGCCTTATTAACACGTTCCTGTAACATTATTACACGCCCCAGGCCTTATTAACACGTTCCTGTAACATTATTACACGCCCCGAGGCCTTATTAACATGTTCCTGTAACATTATTACACGCCCCGAGGCCTTATTAACACATTCCTGTAACATTATTACACGCCCGAGGGCTTATTAACACGTTCCTGTAACATTATTACACGCCCGAGGGCTTATTAACACGTTCCTGTAACATTATTACACGCCCGAGGCCTTATTAACATGTTCCTGTAACATTATTACACGCCCCGAGTGCCTTATTAACACGTTCCTGTAACACCTCAGGCTGAGCCTTCTACGCTACAACACCAACCTCACCAAGATGAAGAACACGATGGTGTCGGCGTCTCAGCAGCTGCAGGCCAAGCTGGAGTTCTTCCAGCAGAGTATCCAGATAGATCTGGACCGATACAGTGACCAGATGGCTTACGGAATCTGTGAGTGATCAGCGTGCAGCCTGGAGGGGGGGAGAGAGAGCAGCGAGCAACGTAGAGGGGGGGGAGAGCCGCATGCAGCCTGGAGGGGGGGGGGGGGGAGAGAGCAGCGGGCAGCCTGGAGGGGTGGGAGAGAGAGCAGCGGGCAACTTAAAGGGGGTTGAGAGCGCAACGGGGAGGGGGGGGGAGAGAGAGAGAGCGTGCAGCTTGGAGCGGGGGGAGAGAGCAGCGGGCAACTTGGAGGAGGGAAGAGAGAGAGCAGCGGGCAACTTGAAGGGGGGGAGAGAGAGCGCAGCGAGCAACGTGGAGGGGGGGAGAGAGCAGCGGGCAACTTGGAGGGGGGGAGAGAGAGAGAGCAGCGGGCAGCCTGGAGGTTTGGGGGGAGCAGCGGGCACTCTGGGGGGGGGGGTGGTGGGGGAGAGCAGCGTGCAGTCTGGAGGGGGGGGGGGAAGAGAGCAGCGTGCAGCCTGGTGGGGAGGAAGAGAGAGCAGCAAGCAGCCTGGAGGGGGGCGGGGAGAGCAGCGGGCAACTTGGAGGGAGGGGGGGAGAGCGCAGCGAGCAACGTGGAGGGGGGGGGGGGAGAGAGAGAGCAGCGGGCAACTTGGAGGGGATGAGAGAGCAGTGGGCAACGTGGAGGGGTGGGAGAGCAGTGTGCAGCCTGGAGGGGGGATGAGAGAGCAGCGGGCAACGTGGAGGGGTGGGAGAGCAGTGTGCAGCCTGGAGGGGGGGGGGGGAGAGAGAGCAGCGGGCAACTTGGAGGGGGGGAGAGAGAGCGCAACGTGGAGGGGGGGGGGAGAGAGAGCAGCGGGCAGCCTGGAGGGGGGGGAGAGAGCAGAGGGCAACTTGGAGGAGGGGAGAGAGAGAGCAGCGGGCAGCCTGGAGGGGAGGAAGAGAGAGCAGCGAGCAGCCTGGAGGGGGGTAGAGAGCAGCGGGCAACTTGGAGGGGGGGAGAGAGAGAGAGCAGCGGGCAGCCTGGAGGTTTGGGGGGAGCAGCGGGCACTCTGGGGGGGGGGGGGGGTGGTGGGGGAGAGCAGCGTGCAGTCTGGAGGGGGGGGGGGGAAGAGAGCAGCGTGCAGCCTGGTAGGGAGGAAGAGAGAGCAGCAAGCAGCCTGGAGGGGGGCGGGGAGAGCAGCGGGCAACTTGGAGGGAGGGGGGGAGAGCGCAGCGAGCAACGTGGAGGGGGGGGAGAGAGAGAGCAGCGGGCAACTTGGAGGGGATGAGAGAGCAGTGGGCAACGTGGAGGGGTGGGAGAGCAGTGTGCAGCCTGGAGGGGGGATGAGAGAGCAGCGGGCAACGTGGAGGGGTGGGAGAGCAGTGTGCAGCCTGGAGGGGGGGGGGGGAGAGAGAGCAGCGGGCAACTTGGAGGGGGGGAGAGAGAGCGCAACGTGGAGGGGGGGGGGAGAGAGAGCAGCGGGCAGCCTGGAGGGGGGGGAGAGAGCAGAGGGCAACTTGGAGGAGGGGAGAGAGAGAGCAGCGGGCAGCCTGGAGGGGGGGGGGAGAGAGCAGCGGGCAACTAGGAGGGGAGAGAGCAGCGAGCAACGTGGAGGGGGGGGGGAGAGAGCAGTGGGCAGCCTGGAGGGAGGGGGGGAGCAGCGGGCAGCCTGGTGGGGAGGAAGAGAGGGCAGCGAGCAGCCTGGAGAGGGGGGGGGGGGAGAGAGAGCAGCGGGCAGCCTGGAGGGGGGGGGGGAGAGAGAGCAGCGGGCAGCTTGGAGGGGGGTTAGAGAGAGCAGCGTGTAGCCTGGAGGGGGGGGGGGAAGAGAGAGCAGCGTGCTGCCTGGTGGGGAGGAAGAGAGAGCAGCGAGCAGCCTGGAGGGGGGGGGGAGAGAGCAGCGGGCAGCCTGGAGGGGGGGGGGGGGATTAGAGCAGCGGGCAGCCTGGAGGGGCGGGTGGGGGAGAGCGGTGGGCAGCCTGGAGGGGGAGGGAGAGCAGCGGTCAGCCTGGAGGGGGGTGGGGGAGAGCAGCGGGCAGCCTGGAGGGGGGAGAACGTCGCCTCTACCGGCAATTCAAACTATTTTCTTTTCCAGCTTCAGAGAAGATGCTGAGAGCCTGGAAGGAAATGGAAGACAAAGCAGCCAGCTGTGCGCAGGTACCGTTACTAATCCCGTGGCCACGGTCTGTGCGCAGGTACCGTTACTAATCCAGTGGCCACGGGCTGTGCACAGGTACCGTTACTAATCCCGTGGCCACGGTCTGTGCGAAGGTACCGTTACTAATCCCGTGGCCACGGTCTGTGCGCAGGTACCGTTACTAATCCCGTGGCCACGGTCTGTGCGAAGGTACCGTTACTAAACCCGTGGCCACGGTCTGTGCGAAGGTACCGTTACTAATCCCGTGGCCACGGTCTGTGCGCAGGTACCGTTACTAATCCCGTGGCCACGGGCTGTGCACAGGTACCGTTACTAATCCCGTGGCCACGGTCTGTGCGCAGGTACCGTTACTAATCTCGTGGCCACGGTCCGTGCGAAGGTACCGTTACTAATCCCGTGGCCACGGTCTGTGCGCAGGTACCGTTACTAATCCCATGGCCACGGTCTGTGCGCAGGTACCGTTACTAATCCCGTGGCCACGGTCTGTGCGAAGGTACCGTTACTAATCCCGTGGCCACGGTCTGTGCGCAGGTACCGTTACTAATCCCGTGGCCACGGTCCGTGCGAAGGTACCATTACTAATCCCATGGCCACGGTCTGTGCGAAGGTACCGTTATTAATCCCATGGCCACGGTCCGTGCGAAGGTACCATTACTAATCCCATGGCCACGGTCTGTGCGAAGGTACCGTTACTAATCCCGTGGCCACGGTCCGTGCGAAGGTACCATTACTAATCCTGTGGCCATGGTCTGTGCGGAGATACTGTTACTAATCCCGAGGCCACGGGCTGTGCAAAGGTACTGTTACTAAACCCGTGGCCACGGTCTGTGAGAAGGTACTGTTACTAATCCCGTGGCCACGGTCTGTGCAAAGGTACTGTTACTAAACCCGTGGCCACGGTCTGTGCGAAGGTACAGTTACTAATCCCGTGGCCACGGGCTGTGCGGAGATACCGTTACTAATCCCGTGGCCACGGTCTGTGCAAAGGTACTGTTACTAAACCCGTGGCCACGGTCTGTGCGAAGGTACTGTTACTAATCCCGTGGCCACGGTCTGTGCAAAGGTACTGTTACTAAACCCGTGGCCACGGGCTGTGCGGAGATACCGTTACTAATCCCGTGGCCACGGTCTGTGCGAAGGTACTGTTACTAAACCCGTGGCCACGGTCTGTGTGGAGATACTGTTACTAATCCCGTGGCCACGGTCTGTGCGAAGGTACTGTTACTAAACCCGTGGCCACGGTCTGTGTGGAGATACTGTTACTAATCCCGTGGCCACGGTCTGTGCAATGGTACTGTTACTAATCCCGTGGCCACGGTCTGTGCGAAGGTACTGTTACTAAACCCGTGGCCACGGTCTGTGCGAAGGTACTGTTACTAAACCCGTGGCCACGGTCTGTGTGGAGATACTGTTACTAATCCCGTGGCCACGGTCTGTGCGAAGGTACTGTTACTAATCCCGTGGCCACGGTCTGTGCGGAGATACCGGATGCCGAAATCGTTGCAGCATGTGTCTAACATCACTGTATTTCTGTTCTGCAATGTGTGCTGCCGTATACAGAGGGCGTGTACAGGGCGAGGGCGTGTACAGGGCGAGGGCGTGTACAGGCCGAGGGCGTGTACAGGGCGAGGGCGTGTACAGGCCGAGGGCGTGTACAGGGCGAGGGCGTGTACAGGGCGAGGGCGTGTACAGGGCTGAAATGGAATCTGGGATACTGTTGTGGTTCTGAGCCTCTGCACGCACCTCTGCGCGCACTGTACCTGCACGCACCTCTGCACGCACCTCTGCATACTGCACCCCTGCGCGCACTGCTCCCCTGCGCGCACTGCTCCCCTGCGCGCACTGCTCCCCTGCGCGCACTGCTCCCCTGCGCGCACTGCTCCCCTGCGCGCACTGCTCCCCTGCGCGCACTGCTCCCCTGCGCGCACTGCTCCCCTGCGCGCACTGCACCCCTGCGCGCACTGCGCGCACTGCTCCCCTGCGCGCACTGCTCCCCTGCGCGCACTGCTCCCCTGCGCGCACTGCTCCCCTGCGCGCACTGCACCTCTGCTTCTGTGTGGGATCCTAAAGGTTGTATAGGTAACCTGTGCTCCCCTGTCTTCCTATCCCAGGCGGGGAAGGTGGGGTATCTGGATGAGCACATCATGGCGCTTCACACAGAGATCGTGGAGCTGCAGAGGAGCCCGTACGCTCGGAGACAAGGAGACGTCATGGAGCATATGTAAGAGCCGCCGGTGCCCCTTGCACACCCCCTTGTCTCGTTTCTTCCCCCCACCCCCCAATCCCGCACTCTCTTGACCCATACCCCCGGCGCTCTGTCCCATACCCCCGGCGCTCTGTCCCATGCCCCCGGCGCTCTGTCCCATGCCCCCGGCGCTCTGTCCCATACCCCCGGCGCTCTGTCCCATACCCCCGGCGCTCTGTCCCATACCCCCGGCGCTCTGTCCCATACCCCCGGCGCTCTGTCCCATACCCCCGGCGCTCTGTCCCATACCCCATCCTGTACTGCTGAATAGAAATGATCCCTTTACTTAGCCATTACACCGTTTTTCTCAGGTGCTGCATTGAGGGCCCCTATACTTCACATCTACTTAATACATTAAGGGTTTTTCCGGGACGGACACAGGAAGGTTGTGGTCTGAAGCTGGAGGGAGGCTCAGGCAAAATATGAGGAAGTACTTCACTGAAGGGGTGGCTAATCCATGGAACAGCCTCCCAGCAGAGTTGGTAGAGCAATACCAGACATTTCTGAGCATCTCTGCCCACCTCCCGTAATCTGCTACTTCTGTTTGCAAATGAAAACCCCAAACGTCGATCTATGTTTTGTTATTAAATACATCTGCTCTAACCTGTGCTATCCCCTGCAAACCATGGGCGCTTCTCAAGGGCAAATCTCATCATTGTTACTGTCTCTCCGCAGGGAACGGAGGGCTATAGAGTTATACAAGCAGCTGAAGCCAAGGTCTCCTGGTATGTATCCGTGCGCATCTGGCCAACATGCAGGCGTGAGCCCTCCGTGTACAGAGGCCAGTAACCGGTCCCTCTGCTCGTTCCAGATAATGCCTACAGCGACAGCACGGAAATGGTGAGAATCATCGTGCAGACGGTGCAGGGACAGGACAGAGTTCTCAAGGAGCTGTTTGGACACCTAAGGTATTGTTCAAGCTAATGATATTATAGGGTCCGTATCCGTGAGTGAGGATGCAATGAGGCTGTAACACTGGGGTTCAGGAGCTTGGTATCAGACGTAGGGTCATGTGAGGTCATCACATGGGGTAGGTTCAGGAGGTTGGTGTCAGACGTGGGGTCATCACATGGGGGGGTTCAGGGCTTGGTATCAGACGTGGGGTCGTGAGGTCATCACATGTTCACGGCTTGGTATCAGATGTGAGGTCATCACATGGGGGGTTCAGGAGCTTGGTATCAGAAGTGAGGTCATCACATTGGGTGGGTTCAGGGCTTGGTATCAGATGTGGGGTCATGTGAGGTCATCACATGGGGGGGGGGGTTCAGAGCTTGGTGTTCCGGAGGGCTCAGACGTGTGGCTCTGTGATGGGGTCAGGGTTGATGGGTTGCGTCCCCGGTGATAAGTAGCATACTCTCTCCCTCCAGCAAGCTGCTGGGCTGTAAGCAGAAGATCATTGACTTGCTTCCCCGCATCGAGATGGCTCTGAACCACATTAAGGAGGCGGACTGCTCCCTGATGCTGATGCAGGCCAAGAGGCAGCGCGAGATCTGGCACCTGCTGAAGATTGCATGCGTGAGTCGTCCTCAGCACCATGTGACACGGGCACGAGGAACACGCCATTTATATGGGGTCACTGTCCCTGCCAGGGCAATAGGGCACCCTGAAATTAGTGAGCCTGTTGGTAGCTTCTTGCTGAGAGGCAGTGGACTGGTAACCTAACTCCTTTGCTGCCAGATTGGCCTGCAGTAAGTTGCTTCTCAATAGCAGCAAATGGCTTAAGTGCCCTAGTGTATTAAAGGGGCCATCCCATTTATCCAACAATAAGACAACCTTTTGTAAACAAATAATCTAATTGGCTACCGAATATAACTGTGCTAAAAGCAAAGATTGGACTTATTTTGGTTCTCTGGAAATTAATTGCCAATTGCATTTCTTAGAGGTCAATCGATGGGGGCAGTGTTTGTCTATCAAGTGCTCCCTTTACTCTTAGCCCAGAACACACCGGGACATTAGACAGAATCTAACAACCCGAGGATATGGGGCCTCTCCCAAGTCCCAGCTCATAAAGTTCACAAACTCCCTTTAAAATAATGTTTCTAACATACTTCTATGTAATATAGGTTTTGGTAAAAAGGGCATCAATGACCCCGATGTGACCTTTTAACCAGGTCACTGCCATTAGTACACTTTGCTCCCAGGAGAGACTGACCCCTTAACCATGTCCCTGCCATTAGTACACTTTGCCCCTAGGAGAGACTGACCCGTTAGGCGCATGCACAGTACCACTGCTTCTTCTCATGCTCAGACGCAGAGTTCGGCTCGCTCATTGGGCAGCGCCAGTTTGGAAACTCCGATTATCCCTCGCACCCCGGCCTGGCCCGACCAGAGCTCCCCACAGACTCTCAGCTCCATGCTGATGCCCAAAGAGAAGGACAGGTAAGAAGTGATGGATGCTGGGTATTACCGGCTGTCCGCACATGGAGGCGGCTGCGGTGCGTTCAGCTTCTTCTGGTGAAGGGTTTTTCTCTCCACTCAGCAGATTTGCAAGCAGCATCTTCTGTACTTGTGAATGTTACGCCCTCGCGCCCGCTCCTGCGCCTACTCCCGCCCTCCATGTAACATATTAAACATGCCACTGCTGAGAGTTCACTTTTGGTCCTTGGTAAATGGCTTGTGAGCAGATCTATGGTGTAAAGCAGATGTGGTCAGTGGGGTGGTGACAGTAGATGCGGTGCCTGCATTTAAAAAGGGAGCTAGATCACAACCGGGGAATTACAGACCTGTAAGCCTGACTTCAATAGTAGGGAAACTACTTCAAGGTTTAATAAGGGATAATATTCAGAAATACCTCATGGAAAACAAAATTATTAGTAATAGTCAGCATGGATTTATGAAGGATAGATCATGCCAAACTAACCTTATTTGTTTCTTTGAGGCGGTAAGTAGGAATTTAGACCAGGGTAATGCAGTTGATGTGGTCTACAGATTTTGCAAAGACTTTTGATACGGTTCCACACAAGAGGTTGGTGTACAAAATAAAGCATATTGGACTCAGTAATAATATATGCACCTGGATTGAAAACTGGTTAAAGGACAGACAACAGAGAGTTATCATAAATGGAACTTTTTCAGGTTGGGCTAAGGTCGTGAGTGGAGTACCACAGGGATTGGTACTGGGACTCCTGCTTTTTAACTTGTTTATTAATGACCTTGAGGTTGGGATCGAGAGTAAAGTCTCCATCTTTGCTGATGATACTAAATTGTGTAAGGTAATAGAATCCGAGCAGGATGTAATTTCTCTCCAGAAGGACTTGTAGAGACTGGAAACGTGGGCAGGTAAATGGCAAATGAGGTTTAATACAGATAAATGTAAGGTTATGCATTTGGGAAACAAGAATAAAAAGGCGACTTACAAATTAAATGGAGATATATTGGGGGAATCCTTGATGGAGAAGGATTTAGGAGTGCTTGTAGACAGCAAGCTTAGCAATAGTGCCCAATGTCATGCAGTAGCTGCAAAGGCAAACAAGATCTTATCTTACATTAAACGGGCAATGGATGGAAGGGAAGTAAACATAATAATGCCCCTTTACAAAGCATTAGTAAGAACACACCTTGAATATGGAGTACAATTTTGGGCACCAATCCTAAGAAAATACATTATGGAACTAGAGAGAGTGCAGAGAAGAGCCACCAAATTAATAAAGGGGATGGACATTCTAACTTATGAGGAGAGGCTAGCTAAATGAGATTTGTTTACATTAGAAAAGAGGCTTCGAGGGGATATAACTACACAAATATATTCAGGGACAATACAAGGAGCTTTCAAAAGAATTATTCATCCCACGGGCAGTACAAAGGACTCAGGGCCGTCCCTTAAGGTTGGAGGAAAGGAAATTTTACAAGCAACAAAGGAAAGGGTTCTTTACAGTAAGGGCAGTTACAGTGTGGAATTCATTACCCATGGAGACTGTGATGGCAGATACAATAGATTTGTTTAAAAAAAAACTGGACATCTTTTTAGATGGGAAAGGTATACAGCAGGGCTGCACAACACGCGGCCCGCGGGCCGCATGCGGCCCGCCTGGCCTCTCTGTGTGGCCCTCGATGAGATTTAAAAAAAAAAAAAAAACTTTGAAAAAAATTTTTTTTTGAAAAAAAAAAAAACTTTGAAAAAAAAATGGCGCCAATTCCCTGCGGTCCCGGCGCGCATGCGCTAGGCCCGCTCCGTCCCCCCCCCCCCTTCCCTGCTCCCAACGCGGGGCGGAAGGGGAAGCAACATGCAGCTCCTCTGCGGGCCCGCTCCCCCCCCCTGCTCCCAACGTGGGCCGGAGGGGGAAGCAACACACAGCTCCTCTGCGGGCCCGCTCCCCTTCCCCTTCCCTGCTCCCAACGCGGGGCGGAAGGGGAAGCAACATGCAGCTCCTCTGCGTGCCCGCTCCCCTCCCCCTTCCCTGCTCCCAACGCGGGGCGGAAGGGGAAGCAACATGCAGCTCCTCTGCGTGCCCGCTCCCCTCCCCCTTCCCTGCTCCCAACGCGGGGCGGAAGGGGAAGCAACATGCAGCTCCTCTGCGGGCCCGCTCCCCCCCCTGCTCCCAACGTGGGCTGGAGGGGGAAGTAATAATTAAATAATTCAGCTCCTCCAGCGGCCTGCTTCTCACCGCTTCCCTCCGCGGCCAGCTTCTCGCGTCCCCCACGAGCTCACCTCCCGTGCCCTCCTCCCCCCCCTTCCCCCAACCCGCGCCCCCAAGCCCACCTCCCGTCCCAGGCAGCTGCCGCAGGGATATCGGGGGCAGGAGGAGCAAGCGTCCGGCGGCAACCTGCACCCACCCGGGTCAAGGTAAGTCACTGTCACTGTTAGTCACTGTCACCCAAGTCACTGTCACCCACCCACCCACTGTCACCCACCCACCCAGTCACTGTCACCCAGTCACTGTCAAGTCACTGTCACCCACCCAGTCACTGTCACCCAGTCACTGTCAAGTCACTGTCACCCACCCACCCAGTCACTGTCACCCACCCAGTCACTGTCACCCACCCACCCAGTCAGTGTCACTGTCACCCACCCACCCAGTCACCCACCCAGTCACTGTGTCCCACCCAGTCACTGTGTCCCACCCAGTCACTCTTCCCACCCAGTCACTGTGTCCCACCCCGTCACTGTCACCCACCCAGTCACTGTCACCCACCCAGTCACTGTCACCCACCCACCCAGTCACTGTCATAGTCACTGTCACCCACCCAGTCACTGTCACCCACCCAGTCACTGTCACCCACCCAGTCACTGTCACCCACCCAGTCACTGTCACCCACCCAGTCACTGTCACCCACCTATCCACCCAGTCACTGTCACCCACCCAGTCACTGTCACCCACCCAGTCACTGTCACCCACCCACCCAGTCACTGTCACCCACCCAGTCACTGTCACCCAGTCACTGTCACCCACCCAAGGGGGAGAGTGATGTGAGGTGCAAGGGGGGGAGAGTGATGTGAGGTGCAAGGGGGGGAGAGGGATGTGAGGTGCAAGGGGGGGAGAGGGATGTGAGGTGCAAGGGGGGGAGAGGGATGTGAGGTGCAAGGGGGGGGAGAGGGATGTGAGGTGCAAGGGGGGGAGAGGGATGTGAGGTTCAGGGGGGGAGAGGGATGTGAGGTTCAAGGGGGGAGAGGGATGTGAGGTGCAAGGGGGAGAGGGATGTGAGGTGCAAGGGGGCAGAGGGATGTGAGCTGCAGGGGGGAGGGATGTGAGCTGCAGGGGGGAGGGATGTGAGCTGCAGGGGGTGGTGGGATGTGTGTGGGGTGTAGGGGGGTATTGTGTGTTTGATGTGGAGGGGGGTATTGTGTGTTTGATGTGGAGGGGTGTATTGTGTGTGGGTGAGGGGGAGAGATGGGGGTATGAGAGATAGATGGGGAGTATCGCAATGGTTGATAGTGTTGGGTTCTGGGGGAGATATGAGGATGATGATGGGTGCTGGAGGAGAGATGATGATGATGATGATGATGATTTTACCCGTGCGGCCCAATTTATTTTTCCTTGGAGCAGTTCGGCCCTTCGCACTTTACGAGTTGTGCAGGCCTGGTATACAGGGATATACCAAATAAGTATACATGGGAAGGATGTTGATCCAGGGATTAATCCGATTGCCAATTCTTGGAGTCAGGAAGGAATTTATTTTTCCCCTTATGAGATATCATTGGATGATATGACTCTGGGTTTTTTTGTTTGCCTTCCTCTGGATCAATAAGTAAGTATAGATATAGGATAAAGTATCTGTTGTCTAAATTTAGCATAGGTTGCACTTGATGAACGTATGTTTTTTTTTCAACCTCATCTACTATGTAACTATGTGCTAATCGCATACTGCACGGCTGATTTAAACCCCCACAAAGGCGCTCAGCACTGTAACACATGTATCTTTTGCAGGGAAGCGTTCAGCCGCATGATAGAAGAGAATCAGACTTACCTGAGTCAGTTCCACACCTTATTGCAGGAGGCAAAACAGGAGCAACAAAGCGGCGTCACGGTGAGGAGACACCACGTTCCCAACTACACAGCGCACACGCTCCCAACTACACAGCGCACACGCTCCCAGCTAGATAATGCACACGTTCCCAACTACACAGCGCACACGCTCCCAACTACACAGCGCACACGCTCCCAACTACACAGCGCACACGCTCCCAGCTAGATAATGCACACGTTCCCAACTACACAGCGCACACGCTCCCAGCTAGATAATGCACACGTTCCCAACTACACAGCGCACACGCTCCCAACTACACAGCGCACACGCTCCCAACTACACAGCGCACACGCTCCCAACTACACAGCGCACACGCTCCCAGCTAGATAATGCACACGTTCCCAACTACACAGCGCACACGCTCCCAGCTAGATAATGCACACGTTCCCAACTACACAGCGCACACGCTCCCAACTACACAGCGCACACGCTCCCAACTACACAGCGCACACGCTCCCAACTACACAGCGCACACGCTCCCAGCTAGATAATGCACACGTTCCCAACTACACAGCGCACACGCTCCCAACTACACAGCGCACACGCTCCCAACTACACAGCGCACACGCTCCCAGCTAGATAATGCACACGCTCCCAACTATACAGCGCACACGCTCCCAGCTAGATAATGCACACGCTCCCAACTACACAGCGCACACGCTCCCAGCTAGATAATGCACACGCTCCCAACTACACAGCGCACAAGCTCCCAGCTAGATAAGGCACACGCTCCCAGCTGCGCAGCGTTCCCGGCTACAAAGCGCCCGCTCGTAGCCCCCGAACGCCCGCTCGTAGCCCCCCAATGCCCGCTCACAGCCCCCCAGTGCCCGCTCGCGGCCCCCCGGCGCCCGCTCGCGGACCCCCGGTTTCACGCCCTTTTGCCTTCTGTGCTGAAGCAGGATATCCCTGCTTCAGCACAGGTGGCTCAATCAGTCCCTGCCTCAGCATAGGTGGCTCAGTCTTCAACTGAGCCACTGATTGAGCCACCTGTGCTGAAGCAGGGATATCCTGTGAACCTGACCTGTTGGTGGCCCTTGAGGACTGGAGTTGGCCAGCCCCGGTTTAACAGAAGCTGTAATTTCCTGTCTTCCGTCAGAGCTTAGATTGGAGCTGGATGAACCAGTGAATGGAAGGACGATGAAGGACCTGCCATGGATTGGCCAGAAAGTTCTGCTCCCAGCTCCCTACCAATGGGCATGACATGCCCCCCAGCAAGCAGGCGTTTGCCCCTCCGTCAGGGCAGGGGAGTTGCGTTGAAGAGAGCGCCTCCGTCTCTTCGAGCCGCCACCTCTTTCCTCCCGCACGTGCCCTGACATTAGGATCGCATATCTTTTTCCACCAACCGTTGGACACGCTGTTCTAATTCTACAGGGCCCAGAAGGGGGTGAATTTTCCATTCTGGCCCTGTTCTCCAAGGGCCCTTGTACATTTAATAAACAGCAGGGCGAGCGTAGGAGGCTAAATGCCTATTGTGGGGCATTCTGGGCTTGTACTATTCAGGTAAGATGATCCCACATGCACTTTGACCCCTTGACATTTAATGTCTATTTTTTTTTAAGCGTCTGTCGGATTTGTTTCAGGCTGACAATCCCAGACATGAAAGGTAACAAGGCACTGTGTGAGTGTGGTTACTGTGGAATGATTCGGCAGCAAATTGAGTTATTTCCTCTGAGAGGAAACACATCATATAGAAACCATTTTATACCACCCCTCACAAAAACCTACAAAATACACCCGCACGTAAGTTCGAGCACTGTATACGTAGAATGGAGACACCCGCAAAGAAGTGATCCTTTTTGTTTTTAATTCACTACCGGTTTCCAGGTTTAGCACAGAGATGTATTCGTTTGTTTAACCACTTAATTGCAACAGATTTGTAGGGCATTGCTCTATATCAGGGGCGGCCAACTCCAGTTCTCAAGGGCCACCAGGTTTTCAGGATATCCCTGCTTCAGCTCAGGTGGCTCAGTCAAAGACTGAGCCACTGATTGAGCCACTTGTGATGAAGCAGGGATATCCTGAAAATCTGGAGCCCTTGAGGACTGGGGTTGGCCATCCCAGCTCTATATAAATATATATAGATATATGCAGCCCGGTTGCAGATATTTGTAGTACTAAATGGTTTTGAGCTCTACTGTGATTTGAAGTTTGTTTTTTTCCTAGTTTTAAATGACATGCGTGTCTGTGTGTCTGCTCCCACTATATAGATTGTGTATGTTTGTTTGTTTCACACTTAAAGCGCTTTTTAATTCATTTCAGATTCAAATGACTGTATGCATGTAATCCTATTTTACTAGATGCCAGTGCCTTTTATTTTTGACCCGTTGTACAGAAATACGTGAGATAATTTAAATAAAAGAACTTCCTATTAGTCGTGTTTTTGTTTTTAATCTCAAGGCAAGGTATTTATTTTAGGCCATTCAAATGTTTTTTTTTACAGGAGCTCTTCAACCAGGGCTAAAAGTCTTTATATGTATCCAAAATGATATTACAAAGACGAGCCAATTATTATACTTTAACATTTTGCAAGTATTTATTTATCAAATGTTTTACCAGGAAGTAATTCTTGAAAACGAGAGGTAACTCTCAATGTATGTCCTGGGCAGAGTTATGATGAGAAATACTTGGATACATTAGGTGAACAGGGTTATACATTATATATGAAGACATTGCATGAACAGTTAAAGATAAAATAAGTTATAGGCGTGTGTAACAGTTACAGACCACATTAAAATGTGAGACCGCTTTAGTTTTAATGAACACAGTCCCTGCAAGCTCTCACTCCAGAACCCACCACATCATAGATCTGTAGCCCTCTTTCCCCCACCCTCTGGGAGATAAGGAGTCTATTGTGTATGTGGCGCTTTACCTGTGGCTCACAGGAGGCCTGAGCCTCCGCCGCTGGGAGCCTGGGGTGTACCTGATTCACTAGGTGACAGCGCCTCCACCTGCGCAGGATCCTAATTAGATGGGATAGCCCTGCACAGGAACACACAATAACACACCGCATATAACAATAACCTTTACTTAAGAATATATAGGCAAGCAGCAAATAATGAAAATAGTAACGCTGCTGGTTACAGCTATACCTTCGCCACGCAGGGCCTTATCCCAGCTCCGTGTAACCCACACCGTGTCCACAGTACCCTTGGGCACCCAACCACCCCAGGTGTCCACAGGTATGCAACCCCCACCCTTTATATGTGGTCAACGCTGCCACTATGGTGTGTGTACTTGGTGCGCCATTTGGAGACAGAGGATCCGCCCATCCAGCAATGTCCTCCACGACGAGTCCGCCTCCGCGTGGGGTGATATCCTGCTGGGGTGTCCCACACGAAGACAGTCTTTGGTTCTGGTGAAGTAAGCTGGTCCCAGATCACTATGGCAGACACCGCAGCTTGCAGCTGTGTCCCTAACTAAGAAAACAGCTAATGGGGCAGGGTCCCTACCTAAGCACCTGTCCCTGTAGCAGCCACAATCTTAAAGTATGAGTCGGGGCCTAGAGGGGTATCTGGCCTAGTGCAGAGGGCCACAGGCCCCTGCACATGCATCCTACCCTGTTCGTGTCCCAGCACCGACTGCCTGTCAGCTTCCCAGCGTGCGAAAAATATCTCCCTGCAGGAGTTCTTCGCAGCCCTATTGGCTGTGTATGGTCATCTGACTCTGCCCCCTAAGCATTATGGGGCTTATAGTCCCCACGGAGCCTACCCTTTTCAGCCGCCTAGTTGACTGCGCATGCGCACACTGTCATGGCCGCCGCTACTCTTACTGCGCATGCACGAACTGCCGTGATGCGGGTGCACCCATAACATCCCCCCACAGCAGCGGAGGTGAAGGAAGGGGAAACAGAACGGGGGAGCTAGAGGGGAACCTGGCTACAGATAGATAGTTATACGATACCGTTTGGAATCTGGAATCAAGAGACCGCACACAAGGGGGTAGTTGAGAAAAAGAGTATTTGGTGAAAGTGGTACATCATAAACCAACGGTTCGGTTTCACCCTGAGGAAGGTCCCTCCACAAGGACCGAAACGTTGGTTTATGATGTACCACTTTCACCAAATACACTTTTTTCCTCAACTACCCCTTTGTGTGCCGTCTCTTGATTCCGGAATTCCAAATGGTATTTTATAACTGCATTATCTTTATGGGACATGCACCAACCATCATCCTTTGTTTATGGGAGTGCCAACTGACCCTTTTTTAAAGTATGTATGTATGTATCAATGTATCAAAAGGAGTGCTACAGAGCGTGGCCAAATGTATACAAGACAAAAACACCCAATGCTACATCCAATGTGACAAAATACATAGTTAAATGTTTGTATTCTCATGAGTAAGAGTCACTTAGTCTTCAACTGAGCCACCTGTGCTCAGGTAGGGATATCCTGAACCTGACCTGTTTGAGGGGGGGGTGTGAAAGAGGTGTGAGGTGAGAGATCTTGAGGACTGGAGTTGAGAACCACTGCATTAGCCTATATTTGAGCTTCAATTTGAAACTGGTAACTTCCCTGTAAATGCACTTTAAATTGGCACATGTAAATAGGGGTACCCTTTAGTTACAATGTCAATGTGGGATGTATGAACTCACAAACAAGCGTGCACCTCCTAGGATTACTCCGTAGCGCATACAATTGTTTTATGTACAAAGATCATTGTAGGAAAAAAATAACACCTGTACAGTATTTGTGAACTGATATGTACTAATATATACCTAAAATTTAAGTAATGATTTCTTCCCAAGAGCAGGGGTGTAAAATGTTTCAGAGGGGGCGTGGGCGGTTGCAGAATCCCCGCGCTTTTCCCCCAAGGCATTTAAATTAAAGGCTGGGGATCGTGTGAAGCCTCTGTAACTTCACTTACCTTGTGTCCGGCGACGCGGCGTCAAATGACGCTACGTGGGTCATTTGACGCGGCAGCGTGTCTCCATGGCAATGTGATGCCACGTGAGCCCACAGTGTCATTTGACACTGGAGACATGGTAAGGGAGGGGGGAGTGCTGGCAGGGGGGGAAGGTTTGCGCTCCCCTGCAAACTAGAGCATGTTGAGGGGCGCTTGAGGACAGGAATTGAGCCCCCCCTGGGGCAGGGGACTTCCATGGGTATTGCTCAGTCATCCAGTCCAGGAAATAGAGAGTGGCACCTATATTTATGGGCACAATGTTAGATGACACGTTGCAAACATCAATGTGCTGGTTTAATAAACAAGTATCTAATACAGGAAACACAGCAGTGTATCTACCTGCTCCTCCGCCTTCTGTGCCCAGGACATCCTTGAAAACGAGAGGTAACTCTCAATGTATTACTTCCTGGTAAAATATTTTATAAATAAATAAATTCATACCCAATTCAAACATGGCGACAATAACATGGAATATATCGCTCACTAATAGGTATGATTAACAGGTATATGAAAATTGAATTTTGCCTGAGGTATCAGAGTGGATACCGGGTGCTACCTATGTGCTGATTTTTATATTGTAATGTAAAGCCTTTCTCTATTTTTGAAAATCCAATTCAAACATGGCCGCCTGTGTGTCCAAATCCAGCATGGGACCTGGGTGTGTCACGTGGGTGAAGCGGGGCCCTAGTCTGCGTGATAGCGGAAGGATTTCCCGGAAGTGACGTACGATAAAGGGGACGGCCGGAAGCGGTTGCTATGGTGCTGGCCGCAGCCCTTCTGGGCCTCCGTAGCGTGTAGTGCTGTGGAACGCGAAGCGGTAATACGCGAGCGGGGCGGAAGCAGCGGGTATGAGCGAGTAAGTGCACTAACGTTAATACCGGGGGGAGCGTATCTATAAGTATTAATGTGAGTATGAGAGACTACCTGTGTGAGTACTATAGAGCGGGTACGTACCTGTGTGAGTACTATAGAGCGGGTACCTGTCATGTTCTGATATATCGCAGTATTAAGACCGTCACTGATGCTGCAGAGCATTGTACCTCGAAGTACTTCTATGCAGGGGTCTGCAGAGCATTGCATGTCTTGGTTCTGTTGTGGAGGAGGCCTGCAGAGCATTGCATGTCTGTTCTGTTGTGCAGGAGGCCTGCAGAGCATTGCATGTCTGGGTTCTGTTGTGGAGGAGGCCTGCACACCATTGCTCTGACATAGATTGCTTCAAGAGCCTCTGTGTGCCTGCAGAGCATTGCACCACTTTCTTTGCCGAGGTCACATGCAGATTACTGAACCAGAACCTGCAGCGCATTAAACCGACTGCTACTTCCCTTCTAGAGACTCGCACACCCCTCCTCCATGAGAGAGCAGCTGAGTGGTCAGTCTGGGAGACTACCATCTTTATCTGGTCAGGAGAAGCTGATCACAAAGATATATCTGTATTCCCTTCCTGCAGTGATGTACAGAGAGGGGTCACCCCATTCATTCACAGATAAAAGGCCTTCCTGTGCTCAGACCAGCTGGCGAAGAAAAGTTGGTAATCTTAATGCTGTGATGGGCAAAACACCTGATGAGTTTCCTCATGGTTTTAATTCTCTTGGGGTGTGAAAAAAAGTTACTCAAAGTGGGTATAAAAAGGTATTCCACAAATAATCGGTTTATGTCTTCGGATAGTGTGGCTGCACTGTTTAATACTAGAAACAAAAAAAGAGAAGACAGCACTAAAAAAAATACCACTCGCGGTCTTAAAATATTTTCCATTTACTTTTGAGCAGCAACACAAGTTTGATGTTTCAGGCCCATGTGCCCTACATCGGGTATGTCTGGCTCCTAACTATTGTGGCAGAAGTTTGCATATTATGCAGCCTCAAACAGCCCCTATATCATACACCTTTTTTTCTGCCAAAAGCGGCCTTCAGTATCAATTGGGTACAAAGTGTATGTATATATTGTGTGTATAACACACACATATATATGTGTGTGTGTGTGTGTGTGTGTGTGTATGTATATATATATATATATATATATATAATATATAATATATATATAATATATATAATATATACATACATACATACATACACAAACTTTATTTTTCTGTGCAGAGTACACCACGGGAAACATCTGCGAGGCACGATAACACTTGTCACCCATATCCCCCCCCGTCTTTCTTGTTTACAGACCTGCCCTCTTCGAATATCTGTTTAATCCTCTTAAACCCATTAATACTCTTTGCAATCACAACATCCAATGATAGCGCATGTTGTAGGTTAATGATTGTGCAGAGTGACCCTGTTCCCTCTTGTTTCATTGTGATTGTCCCAAGCATGTATTGCAAGACTGTTTTGACTTGCAACAGTGTCCAGTGTTGAAAAGGTTAACCCATGTATTAATCATGAGTCTGCACTTGACCAGCACATAGGAAATATGTTCTAGGTTTTCTTGATGTTCAGACGGATGACTGGCAATAATGTAACAAACATATTAATTGTGTTTTTAGTTATTTTTTCAAATTAAAATCGGCGATGAAAGTGTGATAGTGCTGAGTACCTTATCTACCAGTTCTCTTAAAGAAAAAAGGATCTGAATTTAAAAGGCGCACCCTTATTTGATAATACAACACATGTACCGTCTGTTAAATCTCCTAAAAATGGGGTCCCATCAGCTGTGCTTTCTTATTTGAAAAGATGATTCTGCATTGAAGCACAGATCTGCTTTTTGACAAACTTTAGCCACTGTAATATAGCATGTTTGCTCAGTTAAAGGGGCGTTTATGAAATCTTCACCGTGGCACCAGATGAGTAGTGCCCTGTGCACTCATTGAGTACACTCTGCTTGGGTGCAGCATTGCTTTTGTTTTAGACTGTAACGCGCTTTCATTTCTGCTGTCGGGCTGAGCAAGTTACTTTGTCATACTGTGCTGTTTTTATTTTAGTAGGTAAGGACTTTGACTGGGCTTCAAGGATAGTTTGCTTAGGCATAATGCAGGGTGTGCGTAGAAGAGGCTGGGTCCTTGCCAATGCATTATGTTGCAATTGATCGGTCTCTTGCAGACCTATATGGCAGGGTAAGAATTCAATGATCTTTAAAGTAACGACTCTACTTATTTGTAACCTGTAAACAATGAATATTTTCCTCTGACTGCTGATTTTCAAGCATATCAGGTTTTTCAGATTGACATGTGATGGCATCATAATTACTGTACAAAAAATAAACCCATTTACTAAACACATTTTAGTACTGACAAACAGTCTTATAATCAAGAAAGTCGACCATATAGAGATTGTGAAAAACACCTTTTTGTTTAGCATGAAAATGTTGTTCAAAGAAAATAAATAAATGTCCTTTTTATTTTGTCGGTTCTCTCCATGTCCTTTTTAGACAGGAGCCAGAAGAAATCGGTCTCCGCTTAAACAGGTCACTGGCGTTAGTGATCTTTCCTCCTAGGAGGGATTATTACTTTAAACTTGCCATTGTTCTTGGTTAATTTTGTTACTAGAAGAGACTGCCCCTTAAACTCCCTTTGCTGCTTGGCATTGGGGCGCAATGCACGACACAGCTAGAGGTTAGAGGAAGGGAAATCCACCACTTATTTACTGATGTCTTCCGTACCGGAGTCCTGGTATCGAGGACGGCAGCAGTACCAACACGCGACACACAGGGCCTTATTCAGTATACTGAGACGTGTCCTCCCTGTGCTGGGCAAGACTTGAGTCCCATTCATGTGAATGCAGCTGAGCTCTCTCCAGCACGGTCAGGACCTCTGCACAGCCTATTAAATAGCAGCTGTAGTGTGTTTGATATAAATATGAGCTGAACTTTATGAATTGAGGATTTAGTGGTACATTTAAAGAGCTTTGTTCACATATTGGTGTATCCATGACAACAGCGTGAGCCAATCAGGGTGCTGTGTATGAAAGGTCTCCCTTGTCATTCAAAATAATAGGCCATTTGTTTAGTGAACCATTGTGATTGGTCAGTGTCGTTGGCCAAATTTCTTGCTGAAGCATATATAGGTGTATGGGGCATCAGAGGCGGACACTGTAGACCGGGTCCGGGGTAATAATATCCTCGCACAGCTGATGTGTATTTAGCATGTGCTGAGCTAAGAGACGCCTTATAGGGAGAAGAGATTTAAATAATCTGTAGGAAGCATGCGTGCTGGAGGCTGCCTCTGGTCACATGGAGCTGGCTGCTGGAGAGGAACTTGGAACTGGCCATGGAAATCTGTTCTAAGTAAGGGGAACGTCCTGCGCCTGCTGCAGGGCGTCTCTGCTTCAGCTCGGAGGTAATGTACCGTATGATAGTAGTAATAAAAAATGTGCACAATCTTAGCAAGTTTAAAACCCAGAGCCACAGTATTGTATATACTGTATTTAACTCTGCCTCCTGGCAGGCTACAGGGAATGTGTCCTCACTTATACCAGCGTAAACAAACACAGAAGTGAACTGAATGTGTCTTATTGGATGTGCGCGGGGCGTGTTTGTTTACGGTAATAATACAAAATGAACGTAAGTCAATATTGACACTTTATTAGTATTGCTGCCATTCAGGCACGGGAGTAATTGATGCTTTATTACTATCGCAGTATTGCTGCCATTCGGGCATGGGAGTAATTGATGCTTTATTACTATCGCAGTATTGCTGCCATTCAGGCATGGGAGTAATTGATGCTTGCTTAATATCGCAGTATTGCTGCCATTCAGGCATGGGAGTAATTGATGCTTTATTACTATCGCAGTATTGCTGCCATTCAGGCATGGGAGTAATTGATGCTTTATTACTATTGCAGTATTGCTGCCATTCGGGCATGGGAGTAATTGATGCTTTATTACTATCGCAGTATTACTGCCATTCGGGCATGGGAGTAATTGATGCTTTATTACTATCGCAGTATTGCTGCCATTCGGGCATGGGAGTAATTGATGCTTTATTACTATCGCAGTATTGCTGCCATTCGGGCATGGGAGTAATTGATGCTTTACTACTATCGCAGTATTGCTGCCATTCGGGCATGGGAGTAATTGATGCTTTATTACTATCGCAGTATTGCTGCCATTCGGGCATGGGAGTAATTGATGCTTTATTACTATCGCAGTATTGCTGCCGTTCAGGCAGGGGAGTAATTGATGCTTTATTACTATCGCAGTATTGCTGCCGTTCAGGCATGGGAGTAATTGATGCTTTATTACTATCGCAGTATTGCTGCCGTTCGGGCATGGGAGTAATTGATGCTTTATTACTTTCGCAGTATTGCTGCCAGTCGGGCATGGGAGTAATTGATGCTTGCTTAATATCGCAGTATTGCTGCCATTCAGGCATGGGAGTAATTGATGCTTTATTACTATCGCAGTATTGCTGCCATTCAGGCATGGGAGTAATTGATGCTTTATTACTATTGCAGTATTGCTGCCATTCGGGCATGGGAGTAATTGATGCTTTATTACTATTGATGGGAGTAATTGATGCTTTATTACTATCGCAGTATTACTGCCATTCGGGCATGGGAGTAATTGATGCTTTATTACTATCGCAGTATTGCTGCCATTCGGGCATGGGAGTAATTGATGCTTTATTACTATTGCAGTATTGCTGCCATTCGGGCATGGGAGTAATTGATGCTTTACTACTATCGCAGTATTGCTGCCATTCGGGCATGGGAGTAATTGATGCTTTATTACTATTGCAGTATTGCTGCCATTCGGGCATGGGAGTAATTGATGCTTTACTACTATCGCAGTATTGCTGCCATTCGGGCATGGGAGTAATTGATGCTTTATTACTATCGCAGTATTGCTGCCGTTCAGGCAGGGGAGTAATTGATGCTTTATTACTATCGCAGTATTACTGCCATTCGGGCATGGGAGTAATTGATGCTTTATTACTATCGCAGTATTACTGCCATTCGGGCATGGGAGTAATTGATGCTTTATTACTATCGCAGTATTGCTGCCATTCGGGCATGGGAGTAATTGATGCTTTATTACTATTGCAGTATTGCTGCCATTCGGGCTTGGGAGTAATTGATGCTTTATTACTATCGCAGTATTGCTGCCATTCAGGCAGGGGAGTAATTGATGCTTTATTACTATCGCAGTATTGCTGCCGTTCAGGCATGGGAGTAATTGATGCTTTATTACTATCGCAGTATTGCTGCCAGTCGGGCATGGGAGTAATTGATGCTTTATTACTATCGCAGTATTGCTGCCGTTCAGGCACGGGAGTAATTGATGCTTTATTACTATCGCAGTATTGCTGCCAGTCGGGCATGGGAGTAATTGATGCTTTATTACTATCGCAGTATTGCTGCCGTTCAGGCATGGGAGTAATTGATGCTTTATTACTATCGCAGTATTGCTGCCGTTCGGGCATGGGAGTAATTGATGCTTTATTACTTTCGCAGTATTGCTGCCAGTCGGGCATGGGAGTAATTGATGCTTGCTTAATATCGCAGTATTGCTGCCATTCAGGCATGGGAGTAATTGATGCTTTATTACTATCGCAGTATTGCTGCCATTCAGGCATGGGAGTAATTGATGCTTTATTACTATTGCAGTATTGCTGCCATTCGGGCATGGGAGTAATTGATGCTTTATTACTATTGATGGGAGTAATTGATGCTTTATTACTATCGCAGTATTACTGCCATTCGGGCATGGGAGTAATTGATGCTTTATTACTATCGCAGTATTGCTGCCATTCGGGCATGGGAGTAATTGATGCTTTATTACTATTGCAGTATTGCTGCCATTCGGGCATGGGAGTAATTGATGCTTTACTACTATCGCAGTATTGCTGCCATTCGGGCATGGGAGTAATTGATGCTTTATTACTATTGCAGTATTGCTGCCATTCGGGCATGGGAGTAATTGATGCTTTACTACTATCGCAGTATTGCTGCCATTCGGGCATGGGAGTAATTGATGCTTTATTACTATCGCAGTATTGCTGCCGTTCAGGCAGGGGAGTAATTGATGCTTTATTACTATCGCAGTATTACTGCCATTCGGGCATGGGAGTAATTGATGCTTTATTACTATCGCAGTATTACTGCCATTCGGGCATGGGAGTAATTGATGCTTTATTACTATCGCAGTATTGCTGCCATTCGGGCATGGGAGTAATTGATGCTTTATTACTATTGCAGTATTGCTGCCATTCGGGCTTGGGAGTAATTGATGCTTTATTACTATCGCAGTATTGCTGCCATTCAGGCAGGGGAGTAATTGATGCTTTATTACTATCGCAGTATTGCTGCCGTTCAGGCATGGGAGTAATTGATGCTTTATTACTATCGCAGTATTGCTGCCAGTCGGGCATGGGAGTAATTGATGCTTTATTACTATCGCAGTATTGCTGCCGTTCAGGCACGGGAGTAATTGATGCTTTATTACTATCGCAGTATTGCTGCCAGTCGGGCATGGGAGTAATTGATGCTTTATTACTATCGCAGTATTGCTGCCGTTCAGGCATGGGAGTAATTGATGCTTTATTACTATCGCAGTATTGCTGCCGTTCAGGCACGGGAGTAATTGATGCTTTATTACTATCGCAGTATTGCTGCCGTTCAGGCATGGGAGTAATTGATGCTTTATTACTATCGCAGTATTGCTGCCAGTCGGGCATGGGAGTAATTGAAGCTTTGGGAGACGGTTTGATGCTGCAGCTTTACGAAAGGTGGAGTTTCCACTGTAAACAAGTTCATGTCAAACATAGATTGTAAGCTCTTCGGGGCAGGGACTCCTTCCCAGTGTTACTTTTGTGTCTGAAGCGCGTATTCCCACAGGGTTATATTATGTCACGTGTTGCTGGCCGTGGGGCCGGGCCGTGGCCCTGGGCCCCGTGCTCCCGCCTCTTTCCTCCTCCTTTCGGCGCCCGGATCCAACGTCTGCCCGACAGGACAGGGGGCAGCTGGGCAGTCCCTGGGCCAGCGCAGGACCACACCGCTGCACTGGTGGCTCAATCAGATATCCTTAAAGCCTGACCTGTTGGTGGTTCTTGGGAACTGGCGCTGGCCACCCCCTGCTGTGCCCTTTTCCTGCTAGGAAAGGTTTAAGGAGTAATACTCTGCAGGTGTCGGACACGCACAATTGGACAGCAGACCAGAACCAGCTAGTTGTAAAATCCCACACCCAATTTGAGTCGTGGCTTTCTCAGAATTAGCATAGCCTTGTGTCAATCCCAAACATGTTTAATTCCCTCACGGTTTAGCCTCTAAAGCCTCAGCTGGGAGAATGTTCCATGAATGCACCCCCCTTTCTATGTAGTACTTCCTCCCACCCCACACCTTCAGCCTCTTGTTCTGAGATCAAAGAAGCCGTTCCCTGCAGGTTTTCTCTGCCCCGGGCATAGAAGGAAGAACTTTCCTTAGCAGTAAATGTTCCCAGGGACGCTGGAACCTGTGTGAGAGCCGGGGGTAGAGTTGCACAATCTCCCCCAGTAACAAACTTCCTTTACAGACACGCCAAGTCAATTGTTAACCAGTTCTGCAGGAACCATGGCCAGTAATGACACAACTTTGACCCAGAGGCTGTAAACGCGCCTTCTCACTGTGGCCCAATATGGTCTAACGACTGATCTGTGGAAACACGCGGCCCTCTCGCCAATTATATTTCTTTATATTCTGAACCAGGTGCTCCCCAGAACTGTAAGTACACTATGGTTCAACCAGTGTCCCCCAGAACTGTAAGTATACTATGGTTCAACCAGTGTCCCCCAGAACTGTAAGTACACTATGGTTCAACCAGTGTCCCCCAGAACTGTAAGTACACTATGGTTCAACCAGTGTCCCCCAGATTCAGATAATGGCATTCAATTGGTTACGGCAGCGGTGCGCAAACTGGGGGGGGGGCGGGCAAGACTATTAGGGCGCGCGGCGGTTACAGAGGCCCCGCGCTGAGAACGTGAGGCCTCTATAAATTTACTTGCCGGCTTCAGTCCACACGTCTCCATGGAAACATGGCGTAAAATGTCGCTGTTACCGTGGAGACATGACGTCGTGGATGATGTGATTTCACGTGACCCCACAGCATCATTTAACACTTCATTGGAGGTAAGGGGGGGCGCGACCGAGGAGGAGAGCGGGGGAGGCACAGCGCAGGACGGTTGCGCACCCCTCGGTTACGGATTACTTTGAAAAATGTAGGTAGACATTTTAAGAACTTTAAGAAGATTCCATCTACAGGGGGGTGGGGATTATAAAGGGTTATTTCTCTTGTTTCACCCCAATAACTCCTATTTATGTTCCCTCCCTGCCACAAGAACAAATCATGGTGTTTAGCATGCAGTGAGGAAGTATCCGACGCGTTTGTAGCTGTGGCTGCAGGATGTCTCCCAATGCCAGTGTGGCTGTAATATCTGCTGCTTGGGCGTCCTGTCGTAACACCTCTATGTAAATCGTGACGAGAACGTGGTATAGCGGCCGTGGCAGGCGTGTCCGCCCCTCGGAGCGTGTGAAGATTGTCCCTGTCTTGCTGCTGTTATACCCGTTTCTCTTCATGCTAAACGCGCAGGGAGATCCGCAGAACGCGGGCGGCGACGCCTGCAAACCTTTCCAAGGGCCGTCTTGAGAAATGATGAAACCAGGGGTGGCCAACTCCAGTCCTCAAGGACCAACCAACAGGTCAGGTTTTCAGGATATCCCTGCTTCAGCGCAGGTGGCTCAGCCTTTGACTGAGCCTCTTGTGCTGAAGCTGTGATGTCCTGAAAACCTGACCTGTTGGGGCTTGAGGACTGGCGTTGAGCCCCTGCTGTAATGTCCATGTTTATGTGAGTGTGAATGAAGCCGGTACTCGGTAGTGTGGCACACCGCGGTTCCTCACCCTCCCTCTCCTCTGCCCACAGGTAGGATGATGATGGCACAGCTGGGCGTGGTGGTGGGGGTGGCGACAGTCGTTCTTGCCCTTCTACTTCATTCCTCTATACACAAGGTGGAAGAAGGGCACCTGGCTGTGTATTACAGGTAATGTGTGTTACAGGTACTGTGCTCAGGGCCCGGCTCCACCTGTCCCGCCCTCGCTTTGCCAGGTGACAATGACCATGCAGGACTCCCCCACACTGCAGGCCGCAGCACGCGCTGCGTAAGCTTCATGTCCTGGTCCCGTACCTTTAATGTGGAAAGAATGATGCAGCAATCCCAGTGGCGGTGATCAGGGCCTAATTGGTGGGATTGTACTTTAAAACATTTTTTAATGGTAAATACATTCAAGAAAACTAATACTCGCGTGAGGCAGAAGGACGCGGCGTGAGGCAGAAGGACGCGGCGTGAGGCAGAAGGACGCGGCGTGAGGCAGAAGGACGCGGCGTGAGGCAGAAGGACGCGGCGTGAGGCAGAAGGACGCGGCGTGAGGCAGAAGGACGCGGCGTGAGGCAGAAGGACGCGGCGTGAGGCAGAAGGACGCGGCGTGAGGCAGAAGGACGCGGCGTGAGGCAGAAGGACGCGGCGTGAGGCAGAAGGACGCGGCGTGAGGCAGAAGGACGCCGCGCCAGGCAGAAGGACGCCGCGTAAGCCAGTTGGGCTGTAGCTGTATAATAAGGTCGTTCTTCACAGTGTTGGTAAAGACACTTACGGAGGACATAGAAATTGAGCTCTGATAAGAACCACGTGGCCACCCACTTATATCCGCTGTGCCACGTTTCTTTCATATCTGGGACCCCCTTGTGTCTAGCCCAAACACTTTCCAACTCGCTTGTTAAACCTTTACCACCACTGCTGGGGAGCGTTTCCACCCATCCACCCCCCTGTCTGTGAAGGACTTCCTCACATCTCCCCTAACCCTCCCGGTTGGGGTTAGTAGCACGTAACATACGCTGAGCGCAGAGGTTCCCGTGTTTCTGTACAGGGGGTGTCCTTCCCTACATGGGGTGTCCTTCCCTACATGGGGTGTCCTTCCCTACACGGGGTGTCCTTCCCTACACGGGGTGTCCTTCCCTACCGGGGTGTCCTTCCCTACATGGGGTGTCCTTCCCTACACGGGGTGTCCTTCCCTACACGGGGTGTCCTTCCCTACACGGGGTGTCCTTCCCTACACGGGGTGTCCTTCCCTACCGGGGTGTCCTTCCCTACACGGGGTGTCCTTCCCTACACGGGGTGTCCTTCCCTACACGGGGTGTCCTTCCCTACACGGGGTGTCCTTCCCTACACGGGGTGTCCTTCCCTACACGGGGTGTCCTTCCCTACACGGGGTGTCCTTCCCTACACGGGGTGTCCTTCCCTACACGGCCTCACTGTCATTCAATGTCCTTTCCCTTTTCTGCTAGAGGGGGGGCGTTGCTGAGCAGCCCCAGCGGACCCGGCTTCCATATCATGTTCCCATTCATCACCTCCTTCCGATCTGTGCAGGTGAGTGTCCACTAACCACTAATCCAGGGGGCTCCACTCCAGTACTCAAGAACCCAACCCCCCCCCCCCCCAAACAGGTCAGGTTTTCAGGATATCCCAGCTTCAGAGGCGGGATTACAGCTGTTACTGGAGGCGGGATTACAGCTGTTACTGGAGGCGGGATTACAGCTGTTACTGGAGGCGGGATTACAGCTGTTACTGGAGGCGGGATTACAGCTGTTACTGGAGGCGGGATTACAGCTGTTAATGGAGGCGGGATTACAGCTGTTACTGGAGGCGGGATTACAGCTGTTACTGGAGGCGGGATTACAGCTGTTACTGGAGGCGGGATTACAGCTGTTACTGGAGGCGGGATTACAGCTGTTACTGGAGGGGCGGGTTTACAGCTGTTACTGGAGGGGCGGGATTACAGCTGTTACTGGAGGCGGGATTACAGCTGTTACTGGAGGCGGGATTACAGCTGTTACTGGAGGCGGGTTTACAGCTGTTACTGGAGGGGCGGGTTTACAGCTGTTACTGGAGGGGCGGGTTTACAGCTGTTACTGGAGGGGCGGGTTTACAGCTGTTACTGGAGGGGCGGGATTACAGCTGTTACTGGAGGGGCGGGATTACAGCTGTTACTGGAGGGGCGGGATTACAGCTGTTACTGGAGGGGCGGGATTACAGCTGTTACTGGAGGCGGGATTACAGCTGTTACTGGAGGCGGGATTACAGCTGTAGTTGCAGCTAGGGATATAGTGTTTAAATTGGCCGCCAGAAGATGCTGGGTCACAGCTCTGGTTAAACCTGGACTAGGAAAGGTCCGCTGTGTGCCTGCCTTATAGTAGAGGAGGTGTGGTGTATCGGTTAAGGTGTTCTACCCTAAATAAAGACGTTTGTGAGTTCTATTTCAGCCTTGTGTGCTTATATACTCCTCATTAATCCGCCTGGAGGGTTGGAATTGTTGAATATAATTGTTCTGTTCCTGTTTGGACGTTTGCGTTTGCACCGCAGTATGACAGGCTGAATGTGGCGCTCGTTGGCACGTAAGAGTGCTGTGTAAATGCCAGGTTGGAAGTGGGTGAGGCTGGGTGTGACACTGCTGTATGAGCGGGGCGTAATGGGACGCCTACAGAATTAACACTTTGCTGCTGAAAGCCCCAGCAAGGCACAGCTTCCCTCCAGCAGCAAAGGGGTTAAAATCCGTTGGTTCTGGCTAATATTGATCTCGTAGAAGTGAAGACTACAAATCCAGGCGCGTTCTGACAAATGGAAGGTAACATGCGCAAACACGGTAATTACTCTTCTGTGCTTTTTTTAGACAACGCTGCAGACGGATGAGGTGAAAAATGTACCTTGTGGAACCAGGTGTGTGCCTCTCTCCCCCCCCCCCCCCCCTCCCGCAGGGTAACCTAGGGGCAAGAGGCCTTTACCCCAAATGGCTTGGGTTCCAGTGTCTGCCATAGGTCCCACATCCTTGTGTAACAGCCAATCTGCCCCTCTAATCATATGGTAACACGGACAAAAAAAGGGGTCCCACGACATTGCCTTGTAGGGGTGCTCAACTCCAGCCCTGAAGCCACCCCCCAGGCTCGAGGACGGGTGTTGAGCACCCACAGGACGGGGTTAATTCAACGGCCCTATCACGGCTTGTAGAATGAGGGCCACATTCCCATCTCGTGCCCGTTATCCTCTGCGCCTGTCACTCCTGCGGCAGGACGCGCTTGTATCGTGGCCACTCTTGTGGCACATTTCTCGCGTTACTTCCGTGAGACGTTCGGTAATTGTTATATATCCCGCGCGTGAAAAGAGCAAATGCGCCCGCCTCGTGTTGATGATGATGATATTATTCTTATTATTATCTTTCAGTGGAGGCGTCATGATCTACTTTGACCGCATTGAGGTGGTGAATATGCTGACTCCGTCAGCAGGTGAGTATGGCTCTGTGCCGCGATGCGAGGCTTTCTGGCGCCTCTGTGCTCACGACGCGAGGGTTTCTGGCCCCTGTGTGCCCGCGACGCAAGGGTTTCTGGCGCCTCTGTGCCCGCGATGCGAGGGTTTCTGGCCCCTGTGTGCCCGCGACGCAAGGGTTTCTGGTGCCTCTGTGCCCGCGACGCAAGGGTTTCTGGCCCCTGTGTGCCCGCGACGCAAGGGTTTCTGGCGCCTCTGTGCCCGCCATGCGAGGGTTTCTGGCGCCTCTCTGTGCCCGCGATGCGAGGGTTTCTGTCGCCTCTCTGCCCGCTACGCGAGGGTTTCTGGCCAATCTCTGTGCCTGCGACGCGAGGGTTTCTGGTGCCTCTCTGTGCCCGTAATCCGAGGGTTTCTGGTGCCTCTCTGTGCCCGTAATCCGAGGGTTTCTGGTGCCTCTCTGTGCCCGTAATCCGAGGGTTTCTGGTGCCTCTCTGTGCCCGCGATGCGAGGGTTTCTGTCGCCTTTCTGTGCCCGCGATGCGAGGGTTTCTGTCGCCTCTCTGTGCCCGCGATGCGAGGGTTTCTGTCGCCTCTCTGTGCCCGCGATGCGAGGGTTTCTGGCGCCTCTGTGCCCGCGATGCGAGGTTTTCTGTCTCCTCTCTGTGCCCGCGATGCGAGGGTTTCTGGCGCCTCTGTGCCCGCAATGCGAGGGTTTCTGTCGCCTCTGTGCCCGCGATGCGAGGGTTTCTGGCGCCTCTGTGCCCGCGATGCGAGGGTTTCTGGCGCCTCTCTGTGCCCGCGATGCGAGGGTTTCTGTCGCCTCTCTGTGCCCGCGATGCGAGGGTTTCTGTCGCCTCTGTGCCCGCGATGCGAGGGTTTCTGTCGCCTCTCTGTGCCCACGATGCAAGGGTTTCTGGCGCCTCTCTGTGCCCGCGATGCGAGGGTTTCTGTCGCCTCTCTGTGCCCACGATGCGAGGGTTTCTGGCGCCTCTCTGTGCCCGCCACGCGAGGGTTTCTGGCGCCTCTCTGTGCCCGCTACGCGAGGGTTTCTGGCGCCTCTCTGTGCCCGCTACGCGAGGGTTTCTGGCGTCTCTCTGTGCCCGCTACGAGAGGGTTTCTGGCGCCTCTCTGTGCCCGCGATGCGAGGGTTTCTGGCGCCTCTCTGTGCCCGTGATGCGAGGGTTTCTGGCGCCTCTGTGCCCGCCATGCGAGGGTTTCTGGCGCCTCTGTGCCCGCCACGCGAGGGTTTCTGGCGCCTCTCTGTGCCCGCCACGCGAGGGTTTCTGTCGCCTCTCTGTGCCCGCCACGCGAGGGTTTCTGTCGCCTCTCTGTGCCCGCGATGCGAGGGTTTCTGTCGCCTCTCTGTGCCCGCGATGCGAGGGTTTCTGTCGCCTCTCTGTGCCCGCGATGCGAGGGTTTCTGTCGCCTCTCTGTGCCCGCGATGCGAGGGTTTCTGTCGCCTCTCTGTGCCCACGATGCAAGGGTTTCTGGCGCCTCTCTGTGCCCGCGATGCGAGGGTTTCTGTCGCCTCTCTGTGCCCACGATGCGAGGGTTTCTGGCGCCTCTCTGTGCCCGCCACGCGAGGGTTTCTGGCGCCTCTCTGTGCCCGCTACGCGAGGGTTTCTGGCGCCTCTCTGTGCCCGCTACGCGAGGGTTTCTGGCGTCTCTCTGTGCCCGCTACGAGAGGGTTTCTGGCGTCTCTCTGTGCCCGCCACGCGAGGGTTTCTGGACACGGAATTTATTGCGGCTTTATGTAACATTTAGAAATGGAAAATGATGGGTTAATAACCCCTACAATAACTTGTGCATTTGGCAGTGGGAGTCACTTGGTAGTGAGACCGTGGGCACGTCACGATTTCTCCCTGTGCCTCAAGCACAAAAATTAGACTGTAAGCTCTTGGGACATCTCATGCCCGCGTACATAGTTGGCGTTTATAAGAAATAAATATTTGTATCGTTGTCGAGCACCGTTATTGTGGATAACATCTGTACGGCACAAAGCAGAAGGAAAAAGCAGCGTTTTAAATCCCAGCCCGTGTTAAACACATTGGCACATCAGCGTCCGAATGTGGGCATGAATCACACAGCCCGCTGCCGCCCCTGCTGTGTGATTATGTGCGCCTGATACTGGCTAATGCTCTTGCAGATATACATGCTATTTTCAGGTACACTGCATTTCTTCCTCCAAGAGCTTGCAATCTAATATTTGGTATTGTGCCCAGTACCTCCTGTGTATAAAATGCCCTCTCACTGGTGGGCACCACCCCCCCCCCTGTGTATAAATTCCCTCTCCCTGGTGGGCACCCCCCCCTGTGTATAAAATGCCCTCTCACTGGTGGGCACCTCCCCCTGTGTATAAATGCCCTCTCCCTGGTGGGCACCTCCTCCTGTGTATAAATGCCCTCTCCCTGCTGGGCACCTCCCCCTGTGTATAAATGCCCTCTCCCTGCTGGGCACCTCCCCCTGTGTATAAATGCCCTCTCCCTGCTGGGCACCTCCCCCTGTGTATAAATGCCCTCCCCCTGCTGGGCACCTCCCCCTGTGTATAAATGCCCTCTCCCTGGTGGGCACCTCCCCCTGTGTATAAATGCCCTCTCCCTGGTGGGCACCCCCCCTGTGTATAAATGCCCTCTCCCTGGTGGGCACCTCCCCCTGTGTATAAATGCCCTCTCCCTGCTGGGCACCTCCCCCTGTGTATAAATGCCCTCTCCCTGGTGGGCAACCCCCTGTGTATAAATGCCCTCTCCCTGGTGGGCACCTCCTCCTGTGTATAAATGCCCTCTCCCTGGTGGGTACCTCCTCCTGTGTATAAATGCCCTCTCCCTGATGGGTACCTCCTCCTGTGTATAAATGCCCTCTCCCTGATGGGCACCTCCCCCTGTGTATAAATGCCCTCTCCCTGATGGGCACCTCCCCCTGTGTATAAATGCCCTCTCCCTGGTGGGCACCCCCCCCTGTGTATAAATGCCCTCTCCCTGGTGGGCACCTCCCCCTGTGTATAAATGCCCTCTCCCTGGTGGGCACCCCCCCCTGTGTATAAATGCCCTCTCCCTGGTGGGCACCTCCCCCTGTGTATAAAATGCCCTCTCCCTGGTGGGCACCTCCCCCTGTGTATAAAATGCCCTCTCCCTGCTGGGCACCCCCCCCTGTGTATAAATGCCCTCTCCCTGGTGGGCACTCCCCCCTGTGTATAAATGCCCTCTCCCTGGTGGGCACCCCCCCTGTATATAAAATGCCCTCTCCCTGGTGGGCACCTCCCCCCTGTATATAAAATGCCCTCTCCCTGGTGGGCACTCCCCCCTGTATATAAAATGCCCTCTCCCTGGTGGGCACTCCCCCCTGTGTATAAATGCCCTCTCCCTGGTGGGCACCTCCCCCTGTGTATAAATGCCCTCTCCCTGCTGGGCACCTCCCCCTGTGTATAAATGCCCTCTCCTTGGTGGGCACCCCCCCCCCTGTATATAAAATGCCCTCTCCCTGGTGGGCACTCCCCCCTGTGTATAAATGCCCTCTCCCTGGTGGGCACCTCCCCCTGTGTATAAATGCCCTCTCCCTGCTGGGCACTCCCCCCTGTGTATAAATGCCCTCTCCCTGGTGGGCACCCCCCCCCTGTATATAAAATGCCCTCTCCCTGGTGAGCACCCCCCCTGTGTATAAATGCCCTCTCCCTGGTGGGCACCCCCCCCCTGTGTATAAATGCCCTCTCCCTGGTGGGCACCCCCCCCCTATGTATAAAATGCCCTCTCCCTGGTGGGCACCCCCCCCCCTGTGTATAAATCCCCTCTCCCTGGTGGGCACCCCCCCCCTGGGTATAAATGCCCTCTCCCTGGTGGGCCCCCCCCCCCCCTGTGTATAAAATGCCCTCTCCCTGGTGGGCCCCCCCCCCCTGTGTATAAAATGCCCTCTCCCTGGTGGGCACCTCCCCCTGTGTATAAATGCCCTCTCCCTGGTGGGCATCTACCCCCCCTGTGTATAAATGCCCTCTCCCTGGTGGGCATCTACCCCCCCTGTGTATAAATGCCCTCTCCCTGGTGGGCATCTACCCCCCCTGTGTATAAATGCCCTCTCCCTGGTGGGCATCTACCCCCCCTGTGTATAAATGCCCTCTCCCTGGTGGGCACCTCCCCCTGTGTATAAAACGCCCTCTCCCTGGTGGGCACCCCCCCCTGTGTATAAATGCCCTCTCCCTGGTGGGCACCTCCCCCTGTGTATAAATGCCCTCTCCCTGGTGGGCACCCCCCCTGTGTATAAATGCCCTCTCCCTGGTGGGCACCCCCCCCCCCCCCCCTGTGTATAATATGCCCTCTCCCTGGTGGGCACCTCCCCCTGTGTATAAATGCCCTCTCCCTGGTGGGCACCCCCCCCTGTGTATAAATGCCCTCTCCCTGGTGGGCACCCCCCCTGTGTATAAATGCCCTCTCCCTGGTGGGCACCTCCCCCTGTGTATAAATGCCCTCTCCCTGGTGGGCACCTCCCCCTGTGTATAAATGCCCTCTCACTGGTGGGCACCTCCCCCCCCCTGTGTATAAATGCCCTCTCACTGGTGGGCACCTCCCCCCCCTGTGTATAAATGCCCTCTCCCTGGTGGGCACCTCCCCCTGTGTATTAATGCCCTCTCCCTGGTGGGCACCTCCCCCTGTGTATAAATGCCCTCTCCCTGGTGGGCACCTCCCCCTGTGTATAAATGCCCTCTCCCTGGTGGGCACCTCCCCCTGTGTATAAATGCCCTCTCACTGGTGGGCACCTCCCCCCCCCCCTGTGTATAAATGCCCTCTCCCTGGTGGGCCCCCCCCCCCTGTGTATAAATGCCCTCTCCCTGGTGGGCACCCCCCCCCCTGTGTATAAATGCTCTCTCCCTGGTGGGCACCCCCCCCCTGTGTATAAATGCCCTCTCCCTGGTGGGCACCCCCCCTGTGTATAAATGCCCTCTCCCTGGTGGGCACCCCCCCTGTGTATGAAATGCCCTCTCCCTGGTGGGCACCCCCCCCTGTGTATAAATGCCCTCTCCCTGGTGGGCACCTCCTCCTGTGTATAAAATGCCCTCTCCCTGGTGGGCACCCCCCCTGTGTATAAATGCCCTCTCCCTGGTGGGCACCCCCCCTGTGTATAAAATGCCCTCTCCCTGGTGGGCACCCCCCCCCCTGTGTATAAATGCCCTCTCCCTGGTGGGCACCTCCTCCTGTGTATAAAATGCCCTCTCCCTGGTGGGCACCCCCCCTGTGTATAAATGCCCTCTCCCTGGTGGGCACCCCCCCTGTGTATAAAATGCCCTCTCCCTGGTGGGCACCCCCCCCTGTGTATAAATGCCCTCTCCCTGGTGGGCACCCCCCCCTGTGTATAAATGCCCTCTCCCTGGTGGGCACCTCCTCCTGTGTATAAAATGCCCTCTCCCTGGTGGGCACCCCCCCTGTGTATAAATGCCCTCTCCCTGGTGGGCACCTCCTCCTGTGTATAAAATGCCCTCTCCCTGGTGGGCACCTCCTCCTGTGTATAAAATGCCCTCTCCCTGGTGGGCACCCCCCCTCCTGTGTATAAATGCCCTCTCCCTGGTGGGCACCCCCCCCCCTGTGTATAAATGCCCTCTCCCTGGTGGGCACCCCCCCCCTGTGTATAATATGCCCTCTCCCTGGTGGGCACCTCCCCCTGTATATAAAATGCCCTCTCCCTGGTGGGCACCTCCCCCTGTGTATAAATGCCCTCTCCCTGGTGGGCACCTCCCCCTGTGTATAAATGCCCTCTCCCTGGTGGGCACCTCCCCCTGTGTATAAAATGCCCTCTCCCTGGTGGGCACCTCCTGTGTATAAATGCCCTCTCCCTGGTGGGCACCTCCCCCTGTGTATAATATGCCCTCTCCCTGGTGGGCACCTCCCCCTGTGTATAATATGCCCTCTCCCTGGTGGGCACCTCCTGTGTATAAATGCCCTCTCCCTGGTGGGCACCCCCCCTGTGTATAATATGCCCTCTCCCTGGTGGGCACCCCCCCTGTGTATAAATGCCCTCTCCCTGGTGGGCACCCCCCCCCTCCCTGTGTATAAATGCCCTCTCCCTGGTGGGCACCCCCCCTGTGTATAATATGCCCTCTCCCTGGTGGGCACCTCCGCCTGCGCCTGGTCCCATTGCCCTCTTTCTGGGGGGGCACCTCCCCCTGTGTATAATATGCCCTCTCCCTGGTGGGCACCTCCCCCTGCGCCTGGTCCCATTGCCCTCTTTCTGGGGGGGCACCTCCCCCTGTGTATAAACGCCCTCTCCCGGTGGGCACCCCCCTGTGCCTGGTCCCATTGCCCTCTCCCTGGTGGGCTCCTCCCCCTGCGCCTGGTCCCATTGCCCTCTCCCTGGTGGGCTCCTCCCCCTGCGCCTGGTCCCATTGCCTTCTGTCTCCCCGCAGTGTTCGATATCGTGCGGAACTACACGGCCGATTATGACAAGACGCTGATCTACAACAAAATCCACCATGAGCTGAACCAGTTCTGCAGCTCGCACACCCTGCAGGAGGTCTATATCGAGCTGTTCGGTGAGTGTCCGGCACGAGAAACCCAGGCTTTTACTGTGTATAGGTGTCTGCATCTAACCCCACTTCCACCCACGGCGCCTATATCCCCCTGCGCTGGAGTGCGGCATTCTAATGTATATAAAACATCAAAGTATCCCAAAGGACAGCACCGAAATCTTCCAAAACCAGGGCACACATATATCAAAATAATAATGTATTTCCTCGTAGACAACGGAGCGCCCGACTAAAACCATCTAAAACCTCCATAGTGAGAGCGCGAGCAGTATGAGTAGTGAGAGCGCGAGCAGTATGAGTAATAAGAGCGCGAGCAGTATGAGTAGTGAGAGCGCGAGCAGTATGAGTAGTGAGAGCGCGAGCAGTATGAGTAGTGAGAGCGCGAGCAGTATGAGTAGTGAGAGCGCGAGCAGTATGAGTAGTGAGAGCGCGAGCAGTATGAGTAGTGAGAGCGCGAGCAGTATGAGTAGTGAGAGCGCGAGCAGTATGAGTAGTGAGAGCGCGAGCAGTATGAGTAGTGAGAGCGCGAGCAGTATGAGTAGTGAGAGCGCGAGCAGTATGAGTAGTGAGAGCGCGAGCAGTATGAGTAGTGAGAGCGCGAGCAGTATGAGTAGTGAGAGCGCGAGCAGTATGAGTAGTGAGAGCGCGAGCAGTATGAGTAATAAGAGCCGCAGAAACATCCTCACAGGAGGTAACCCGACCCGGACACTGCATATATACAGAACAATATCACCACTCTATACTGGCTATATAGGCAGCATAGTCCCATTATACATGTCAATATATAGAGGTTAGAGTACTCACTCTCACCGACCGTCTGCAGGACAATCCTCCGTAAAGACATGTCCGCAGTCCGGGTGATGCAGAGGGCGAAATGCATGTCGGGTCGCTGATGAGCGCAGACATGTGGAGCCTGTTGCGTCTCTTTACCGCTACACACCACTTTTTGTATATTGATCCGGGACTGTGTGTCTATATCTCTATATACTGTGTGTGGTGTGTGGTGTGTGGTGTGTGGTGTGTGGGTGAGGGGCGGATGTGTGTGTGTGTGTCCCGTTTCTATCTACGTGCAGATTACACACCAGTGTTTGTTGCAGAAGTATTGACCTAAAATAATGTCTATAAAAGTTTGATGCAGCGGCTGTGTAAGCGCCAGTACAGTGCACAGAAAGCGCCTCTTACAGTGTGTGTGTTTGTGTGTTTGTACAGATCAGATAGATGAGAACCTGAAACTCTCGCTGCAGGAGGAACTCAACGTTATGGCCCCGGGACTCACCATACAGGTAAGGGCCCCCCGGGACTCACCATACAGGTAAGGGCCCCCCCCGGGACTCACCATACAGGTAAGGGCCCCCCCCGGGACTCACTATACAGGTAAGGGCCCCCCCCCGGGACTCACTATACAGGTAAGGGCCCCCCGGGACTCACTATACAGGTAAGGGCCCCCCGGGACTCACCATACAGGTAAGGGCCCCCCGGGACTCACCATACAGGTAAGGGCCCCCCGGGACTCACCATACAGGTAAGGGCCCCCCGGGACTCACCATACAGGTAAGGGCCCCCCGGGACTCACCATACAGGTAAGGGCCCCCCGGGACTCGCCATACAGGTAAGGGCCCCCCGGGACTCGCCATACAGGTAAGGGCCCCCCGGGACTCGCCATACAGGTAAGGCCCCCCCGGGACGCACCATACAGGTAATGGCCCCCCGGGACTCGCCATACAGGTAAGGGCCCCCCGGGACTCACCATACAGGTAATGGCCCCCGGGACTCACCATACAGGTAAGGGCCCCCCCGGGACTCGCCATACAGGTAATGGCCCCCGGGACTCACCATACAGGTAAGGGCACCCCGGGACTCACATACAGGTAAGGGCCCCCCCGGGACTCACATACAGGTAAGGGCCCCCCCTGGACTCACCATACAGGTAAGGGCCCCCCCGGGACTCACCATACAGGTAAGGGCCCCCCCGGGACTCACCATACAGGTAAGGGCCCCCCGGGACTCACCATACAGGTAAGGGCCCCCCGGGACTCACCATACAGGTTAAGGGCCCCCCGGGACTCGCCATACAGGTAAGGCCCCCCCGGGACTCGCCATACAGTTAAGGCCCCCCCGGGACTCACCATACAGGTAAGGCCCCCCCGGAACTCGCCATACAGGTAAGGGCCCCCCCGGGACTCGCCATACAGGTAAGGCCCCCCCCGGGACTCGCCATACAGGTAAGGGCCCCCCGGAACTCGCCATACAGGTTAAGGGCCCCCCTGGACTCGCCATACGGGTTAAGGGCCCCCCGGGACTCGCCATACAGGTAAGGGCCACACGGGTGAGGGCCTGGTGGGCACCTCCCCCTGTGTATAAATGCCCTCTCCCTGGTGGGCACCTCCCCCTGTGTATAATTGCCCTCTCCCGGGTGGGCACCTCACTTCTTCCCGTTGGCGCGCCCTGAGCCCTGACACGGGTCTCTCTGTTCCCCTTCAGGCTGTGCGCGTTACCAAGCCCAAAATCCCAGAAGCCATCAGGAGAAACTTCGAGCTGATGTGAGTCCTCCCGCGGCAGCCGTTACAGCGACACTATACAGAGGTGTCTGTAGTGTGGAGGTTTTTAATAATACTTTTCTCTTCTTTAACGCTGACAGTCTATGCAGTGCTGCACATTACATCTCGCAGGCGCAGGGTGCCGCTGCCCCGCAGAGCTTACAATCTAATTCTCGTGCCTGACACACAGGTTAGCGAGGTCAGAGCTGGCACTGGCTTTACCCACTTCAAAGGCAGTGTTCTTACTTCAGGCGGCTGCTCCTGCCCTGCTCCTTTTAAAGGGACAGTCCCAGTTGGGGTGAAAATGAACGAAGAACGGTGGCACGTTTAATGGGTTAAATGTATCCGATTGTGAGGCTTGGAAGCGTCAAATCCAAACATTTCTAATATGGACTTGTGACATGCTCGTTGAAACCCAAAGCGCTGCTTTTTTTTTTTTTTACTGGCTGTATATAATGTCTTGTGGTGATAAGACTGTTTGTCAGTCCTCAAAATGCAGGGGAACTCCTTTTCTCCCAAGATGCCGTTCTATATAAAGGATGTGTTTATTCTGTGACACGGGAAGGGCTGCCGACGGGCCCAGGACCGAAGGATTGACCCGGGCCCGGAGGAAGGGGGCTCAGTCACAGACTTCTGGGGTCAGCCGGCTGGGCCCCGCTCCTCCACCCGCCCCGGGGCCCCGCTCCTCCACCCGCGCTGGGCATGGCTTTCTTTGCTCCTCTTCCCCATCCACCATCCTGTACGTGGGACTGATCCTTTTGAAGGAAAAAAAAAACCCTGTGTCTTTTCAGACACAAATTCCGGGTTTATTTGGTTCAATCCGTAATGAGATATTTTGGGCCTAAATAACCAGATTTGGGGCTGTGAAGACTAATGTAAGAGCTCCCCCTGCTGGACAACACCATCACTGCATTATTTTCATGACCTTTTATAGAACACAAACCTATTCTAAGGGAAATAACACACCACGCACATTACCGCTGGCACATAGCTGCAGTAATCCCGGAGGTCCCCTGCCTGACCGCCTACAATCTAAAAGTCTTCTAACCGTGAGCTGCGAAGGCCTGGGAGTCTCCCCAGGGGAGGGGGAGGCTCACCCTCAGAGGGGGCAGGGCGGTGACCTGTCCTGTTTTTCCTTGTGCACAGGGAGGGTGAGAAGACGAAGCTGCTGATCTCGGCGCAGAGGCAGAAAGTGGTGGAGAAAGAAGCAGAAACTGAAAGGAAGAAGGCGGTGATAGGTAACGGCGAGTCACGGCGCCCCGTCGCTCGCGGGAGGGAGCGCCTCGTTAGGGGAAACCACGCGGACCAGCGCCAAGTCCTGCAGCCGTGCTTATTTACTGCCACCTGATGGGCGTTTTTAACCCCTTGGTTGCTGGAAGACCTGCAGCACCAGCCGATGTGCAGCGGTCGCAGTTCGGCTCTCAATGACAAGCGAGCTGCGGCCACGAAAATTCAGCCCCTCGTGGCCTCCTCTGCGTTATAGGGCACAGGCGGGTTTGACCCACTGATAAATATTATATAACGCACACCTCCCACTCGCCCACACCTCCATGCTCGCCCTCCCTTTCCCTCTCTCAGTGGGTGAACCATAGTGCCAGCTCTCCTTTTGACCTTGGGCACCTCCCGTGGCTCAGGCGTGGCACTTTGGGTGTTGGAATGTTGCTGGCACTGAATCGGCGCTCCGGCAGAGCCGTGTCAGTCACCGCGTTGGCCACTGCGTACACGGGCAGCTCTAATAGGATATGACTTTAGGCATAACCGCTGCTGGGACTCAATGGGGGCTTTTCTCTAAACCGCGATTGAGCTGATCGGGCACTAAAGCCGGGAACCCCCCATTCAAGTCAATGGGCGTTCCCATGCGAGAGTAGCCTGATAGCCACTATCTTAATAACCCCCCACCCCCACCGGAGCACCAAGAATCCCGCATGCAGGTAACATGAATAGCATCGGGCTGACGTTTGGAGGCTGACAGAGGAGCGTGTGGCATGTAGCGTGTAGGATGTGTGTGTGAAGCAGCTCTCTTGTCCCTGACTTGGCAGAGGCAGAGAAGGTGGCGCAGGTCGCTCAGATCTACGATCAGCAGAAAATCATGGAGAAAGAAACGGAGAAACGCATCTCGGAGATCGAGGGTGAGTTCCCAATGCGCATCGTATGTCGGGAACCAGGAGCCGGAGAGTCTGCATCAGTCCTGGGGAAGGGTCGGGTACCAATGACATCTATTCGCTTTGTGGTTACATTACACACCAATGCATATTCAGTCATTTAATGTGTCAGCGTCGCACAATTCTTCCCGTCTCCAGTATAATTCTGCCTAAAAATGGCTGCACGGCGACCTGCCCAAGATAGACAGGTACAGTCATTAAATAGAGAACACGGGGCCCGATGGACCTTCCTCTAATTTTAGTGCCCCGATCGGCACTATTACACTTTTATGAAGTCAGTGGGTGTGTCTGTGCCATGGTGCCCCGATCGGCACTATTGAACGTAAACCAATAACCCGGAGAAGGTTGCGTCGCTGCTTCTGCATTCTGCAGATGAATTATTTTTTTTATATTAATTTTTTCCCCCCTCCCAGATTTTGCTTACTTGGCCAAGGAGAAGGCGAAAGCAGACGCTGAATATTACACGGCGCAGACCTCTGCAGAGTCTAACAAGGTGAGAGCGGAAATACACAGCACACCCCTTAGATTGGGACAGGGACTCGTTCCTAATGTTGCGTTTTATGACTGAAGCTGTTATATTATTATTTCATGTGTATTACTGCTGTAAAGCGCTATGTACATGGATAGGGACATACATACACCATACACACACAAGTAATGCGCACACACACACAGACGCGCACGCACGTAATACCCACACAGACACGCACGTAATACCCACACAGACACGCACGTAATACCCACACAGACACGCACGTAATACCCACACAGACACGCACGTAATACCCACACAGACACACACGTAATACCCACACAGACACACACGTAATACCCACACAGACACACACGTAATACCCACACAGACACACACGTAATACCCACACAGACACACACGTAATACCCACACAGACACACACGTAATACCCACACAGACACACACACACGTACACACGTAATACACACACACACGTACACACGTAATACACACACACACGTACACACGTAATACACACACACACGTACACACGTAATACACACACACACGTACACACGTAATACACACACACGTACACACGTAATACACACACACGTACACGTAATACACACGTACACACGTAATACACACGTACACACGTAATACACACACGTACACACGTAATACACACACACGTACACACGTAATACACACACACGTACACACGTAATACACACACACGTACACACGTAATACACACACACGTACACACGTAATACACACACACGTACACACGTAATACACACACACGTACACACGTAATACACACACACGTACGTACACACGTAATACGTACACACGTAATACGTACACACGTAATACACACACACACGTACACACGTAATACACACACACACGTACACACGTAATACACACACGTACACACGTAATACACACACACACACGTACACACGTAATACACACACACGTACACACGTAATACACACACACACACGTACACACGTAATACACACACACACACGTACACACGTAATACACACACACGTACACACGTAATACACACACACACACGTACACACGTAATACACACGCACGTACACACGTAATACACACACACGTAATACGTACACACGTAATACACACACACACACGTACACACGTAATACACACACACACACACACGTACACACGTAATACACACACACGTACACACGTAATACACACACACGTACACACGTACACACGTAATACACACACACACGTACACACGTAATACACACACACGTACACACGTAATACACACACACGTACACACGTAATACACACACACGTACACACGTAATACACACACACGTACACACGTAATACACACACACGTACACACGTAATACACACACACGTACACACGTAATACACACACGCACGTACACACGTAATACACATACGTACGTACACACGTAATACGTACACACGTAATACACACACGTACGTACACACACGTACACACACACGTACACACACGTACACACACGTACACACGTAATACACACACACGTACACACGTAATATACACACACGTACACACGTAATACACACACGTACACACGTAATATACACACACGTACACACGTAATACACACACACGTACACACGTAATACACACACACGTAATACACACACACGTACACACGTAATACACACACACGTACACACGTAATACACACACACGTACACACGTAATACACACACACACGTACACACGTAATACACACACGTACGTACACACGTAATACGTACACACGTAATACACACACGTACGTACACACACGTACACACACACGTACACACACGTACACACGTAATACACACACACGTACACACGTAATATACACACACGTACACACGTAATACACACACGTACACACGTAATATACACACACGTACACACGTAATACACACACACGTACACACACACACGTAATACACACACACGTACACACGTAATACACACACACAGTGCAAAATTCTAGCCACTGCATTAGTCCTGGAGTATAGATTCCGGTGAGAAGGTTGTGCGAGATTCTCGAAGATGTAATAGTGGGTACTGAGCCACAGAAACCTCTCGGGTCTCCATGTGCACTGTATTATTTATTTGGACTCGTACTTCAATCCTGTGGTTGTTGTGTTTTTTTTTCCGAGACTTGAAAATTGGATTTCCCAAAACAAACTGTTTTTAAACACTGACAATGTAACAATGGTACATTTTTAAAGCTACCAATGACTGAGCTCCAGATCAGAACCAACTCTAACACCATTCTACACCTGGTTACTAGTTTTAAATACCTGGGCATATGGTTTGACTCCCATTTAACATTCGGGATGCACATTGATAACCCGACATCCAAAACCTATGCCAAACTAGGGGTACTTTACAGGGACAAATCCTCCCTAAGGCCTCGGGCATGGTCAGCGCTGAGCCGTGCTGAGGCGCGCTTGCACTTACCTGTGAGCCCCTACAACCGCAATGAGAGCGGCTTTAGTAGTGGCTCGCCTACGCTTCTGCAAGCGCGCGGAAGCGTAGGTCTTAGGGAATTTTTAAAATCACGCGCTTGCTGGAGCGCAGGGCCGGTCACGTGAGCGGTTCGCCCAATGAGGGCGAACCAGCTCCGTGACGTCACTGGCCCGCCCCCGACACGCCCCCTGACGGCGCGCTGTCTAAGGCCAGGGAAAGCGCCCGCTTTCCCTGAGTCTCAGCGCGCCTCCGCACGCCATCAGGAACCCTTGGCGAGGCCTAAGCCTGCTGGTCAGAAAGCGTATCGCCCAGCAGATGCTAATGCCAATTATAGACTATATGGGGAGATAGTATATGGCTCAGCACCCCAAACTCACCTTGGCAAACTTGATGCCCTCTACAATTCAATATGCCGTTTTGTTCTCCAATGCAACTACACAGACATCACTGCGAAATGCTCAAAGAACTAGATGAGGTAGGCGCAAGGTAATTTTTTTTTCCTGTCTTGCCTTCAAATACTTTCTGGGCAAGCTACCCACCTATCTGAACAAGCTCCTCACCCCTATCACATGCAGCACTTATCATCTGAGATCTGACTCCAAAAGACTGTTCATTGTCCCAAGGTTCAGCAAAGTATCCGGCCGCTCCTCCTTCTCTTACCGTGCACCCCAAAACTGGAACAGTCTACCGGAGACTCTCACAGCCGCCACCAGTCTGAGTTATTTCAAAACTAAAGCTGTCTCATTTTTTTTTTTTTTAGTATAGTTCTACATTTAGTTTCTTGCTCCAGTATTGTCCTGGGTTCGGATTCTGTGCGTCTCCCCTGGCGCCCCCTCTCATACTGTCGCCTCTTTCCCTCCCCGCAGATAAAACTGACTCCTCAGTACCTGGAGCTCATGAAATACCAGGCCATCTCCGCCAACAGCAAGATCTATTTCGGGAGCGACATTCCCAGCATGTTCCTGGATTCTGCCGCCATCAAACCTTCACTGGAGCAGCAAGACGCTGAGGCGGCGGAACGCGCGGGCAAAACCCAGAGGAGCAAGGGCAGGAAAGCATGAGGCTCAGAGAAGGGGAACCCCCGGCCTCTCTCTGTGATAAAGCAGAAGCATAATACCGGTCTGGAGAGGGATGACCGGCCATGCGACCTGCCGACCTGCCAACATACGCCTGTCCTTTTTTTTTTTTTTTTTTTTTTTTTTTTGAGGAAATCGCTTTAATATTTCTCCGTCCTGTTCTCTCTCCCCCCCCCCCCCCCCTCTGTCCCCAGTGTCCAGCTGCCAGAATAGATTGATTCTTTAATGATGAGAAGGGAGGTGTGAGATCTGACAGGTTGTCGATGTATGAAGCGGCAAAGCCCTGTGTAAGGTCAGCGTTCTGCGCTGCCGTCCTGGCGGGAGAAGCTGTCCGCTTTGCGTTGTGATTGTACCTGACTGCAGTAGAGTGGTACACACAGCTGGGCCATATATACACTACAGCTATGTTAACACACCCCTTGATTCAGCTTAACCCTGCAACACTCGTTATTATGGTGCATAACTGGTTTAATTATAGTGGTTTAAAAAAAAATTGCATATTGATGAGTTTAATTTTCTAATGTATGACTGCGGGGGAAGCTAAGCAGTCTTTTTCTAGCAGTCTTGCAGCTTTAGTAATTATCCCCCAAAATTAATGCTGCATAATTACTCCCCCCATGGCCGTGAATTCAGAGAGGAAAATGGAAGAGGGTCCCTAGTTATTAAGTTTCTGCCTGGGAAGAGACCAGCTCCAAATCCCGAAAACGCCTGTAACATAATGTCTGGTGCCACCTGCCTGAGAGATCACACACAACCCCTGACTACCCAAATCACAGGAGTAAAACCGCAGCCTGAAATGACCACGACCCGCCCGTATAATTCCTTCTCCAGCCTCTGCGATGCCAGCTTCCCCCAGAGGTGCGGGGGGAGGGACGGGATCTGGAAAGGTCGCAGGTGAGCGGATCCTCGTCCTTTCTCTGCCATTTGTGTCTGTTCATAGCTGGGGTGACCAGGAGAGACTCTGTACAAACCTTTTGGCCTCTCGTGCGTGAGATGTGATCATTACTTTTGGTGCTTTTCCCCCCCCCCCTCCCTGTTCCTCGCTCACGCCTTTCCTTGATGCTTTAGTTAATGCTGCCTTTTTGGACCCTGTTAAAGCCGCTCTCTCACTCAATCGATCTCAAAAACAGATGTCTTTATTTTATTTTTGTATTTGCTTCCCCCCCCCCCCCCTCATTTAAAAATGGCAGCCATTGTGAATGTGTTCAGGATAGATTCCTTCTTCAGGCTTAGTCACTGCAGCTTGGGAAACTGCTGTAGTATGAGCCCAGTGTTAGGCCTTAAAAGTGGTATCAAACCGTCGTACATTAACTCTGATAGAGCTGTTACCTGGATTAATACTTCCAGTTTATTCCTTATCTTGTTACATTGGGCTGGAGCTTGAATGAAGAGTTCCTGTTGAATCAGCGTGGACACCTTGTCTGATGGATTTCATTTGAGGCCAGTACTAGTGGAGCTGCGGTTTTGGAATTCCTTGCGCCTCCTTTTTTGTTTTGGCGTTCCTGGGTGTGTGGGTGCTTAGTGTCTGGGTTGGATTTTAGGCTATGGGTTGTCCCACATGAGACATAAAATGTGAAATTAAATACCTTCTCTCCCAGGGGCAACAGAGGGAGTACTGGCCAGGGCGAGGGTATGTGGAGGAGTATTAAACATTGAAGTGGGATATCGCACTCCAAGTCACACTCAGGCTGCGTCCATGGTATGGACGTGTCCGCACGCTGAGCGATCAGACTGCCTAATGGCAGTGATCGTGTCTATACGGCGTGTGCGCGCAGGAGGAGGCGGGCGTTGCGCAAGAAATCAGTTAAAACGGCTTTCTTGGCGCAACGGGCCGGTCACGTGAGCGGTTTGCCCAATGAGGGCGAACCAGCTCCGTGATGTCACTGGCACGCCCACGGATGGCGCGCGTACCATGGCCAGGGAAAGTGCCCGCTTTCCCTCAGCCTCCACACGGGCGAAGTGTCTATGGATGCGCCGCCTGCCTCGCAGGCAGCTGGGCCGCAGCCTAACAGACCTGGGAACGTGTTAATGAAAAAGGTTAACGCCTGCAGCACTAATCGTGCACTGATTACACATAAAATGGTATTAAGCTGTATAAATGGGTTGTGTTTCTTCGCAGCTTAAGTGCTAACACTTTGTACACTAAGGATCAGGGCCCTGATACACTACAGGACTTAGGCTACTGTGATGTTACTCATGCGTCCTTATTACTATTGATAAATAAAGACATACAATACAATACAATACTCACATAAACAGACTGATACAACAAAAGAGAGACATTGTGATCTGTGCGTGAGTTTTCCATGATCTGGTGTGTGGCCCCGGCCAGCACATGGGCTCCTGAGGCCCCGGCCAGCACATGGGCTCCTGAGGCCCCGGCCAGCACATGGGCTCCTGAGGCCCCGGCCAGCACATGGGCTCCTGAGGCCCCGGCCAGCACATGGGCTCCTGAGGCCCCGGCCAGCACATGGGCTCCTGAGGCCCCGGCCAGCACATGGGCTCCTGAGGGCCCGGCCAGCACATGGGCTCCTGAGGCCCCGGCCAGCACATGGGCTCCTGAGGCCCCGGTCAGCACATGGGCTCCTGAGGCCCCGGTCAGCACATGGGCTCCTGAGGGCCCGGCCAGCACATGGGCTCCTGAGGCCCCGGCCAGCACATGGGCTCCTGAGGCCCCGGCCAGCACATGGGCTCCTGAGGCCCCGGCCAGCACATGGGCTCCTGAGGCCCCGGCCAGCACATGGGCTCCTGAGGCCCCGGCCAGCACATGGGCTCCTGAGGGCCCGGCCAGCACATGGGCTCCTGAGGCCCCGGCCAGCACATGGGCTCCTGAGGCCCCGGCCAGCACATGGGCTCCTGAGGCCCCGGCCAGCACATGGGCTCCTGAGGCCCCGGTCAGCACATGGGCTCCTGAGGCCCCGGTCAGCACATGGGCTCCTGAGGCCCGGCTGTTTTTAGCAGTTTGATAATATATAATCAGGCCCCCAAAACAGGACTGTGAGTGGAGCTCATGTCCGCAACGCATGGCTAATACGTGGAGACACGGGCCGAGGGGTGTTAGCTGTGCTAATAACGAGACGTTGTCATATACAGCTGTTATTATCCCTGAGATTTCACACGGCCAAAACAATGTCTGCTGTATGTCTCATTATCTTAACGCCGTGTTACTGTCTCCCGAGAGAGCAAGGTGACACCTCCCCCCTCCCCACCCCTTTTATACAGCACGTGGAGAGATATGCTAATTTGGATATGCAAAGTGTATTGAAATGATTTAAATTTGCATATTTCCCAGATATTCTGGGTAGTTTCCTTTTTGTGCATCGCTCCACATGTTGGATGAAGGTGTGTTTGGGGGCAGGGGGAAGGTGTGTCACTATACTAAAATACTCCCCCCCCTCCCCACACCTGCGTTTCAGAGTCTGGATGGGAGGAACGCCACCTTTTAGTTAGGGGATACCCAACATCTCCTTAAATCCCTGCGCTAACCATAACGGAGATCAGGAGGGGGGGACCTCGTTTGCATATCAGCGCTAACAGCCATAGTTCTCACAATGTCCTCTCCGGCCACAAACAGGACAGCGCTGCATTAGTGAGCTGTGAAGTTACCCATTAGCACTTAACAAGGTGTCACCGTAGGGGGACACCTCCTTACGTCAATAATGGGTGCCTGGGTGTGAAATTCGCTTGTGGTAAATGCATTGCCCGGGAGTCACAAAACTCTCCTAGAGGTGTTTGTCAGGGAGCATATGGTCTTTGCTGTAACTCCCCCCCCCCCCCCCCTTAATCTCAGCCCTTCTCTACCAGCTGCTGAAGCAGAGCAGCATCTGGTATAAGAGTGTGGTGAGAAGCGGCAGGGCAGAATGTGAGTTACCCACTACCAAGGACAGCCTGAGAAGCGGAGGGTATAGCAGGGGGGCAACTCCGGTCCAAGCGGGCCACAAACAGGTCAGGTTTGCAGGCTATCCCTACTTCAACACTGGTGGCTCAAACAGAGGCTCAGTCTTCCACTGAGCCACCTGTGCTGAAGCTGGACATATCCTGAAAACCTGACCTGTTGGTGGCCCTTGAGGACTGGAGTGGCCCCCTTTTTGGAGTATGGTGAAGATGGAGGTAGGACGTCTGCCAGTGCCACGTCTCCAAACATCCCCGAGGCTGTGACTTGTAACCAGCAGGTTTCCAGCTCGTGTTACCCAGACCCCTCTGCTTTTCTATCCCGTATTGATGGTGAGACGTCCCAGTAGGATACAGCAGGGGATACCTGCTGCTGGGTCATGTGTGCTCGATGCTCCTTTCACCTGTTTGCTGCCAGAGGTCCCTGCGGGGGTTAGAGGAGGGGGGGGAGGGGAGGGGGCGTGTGATTAAAGGATGTTTTGGCATATTTCTGTGTAACTGCTGCCTGTTTCACTTCCTTGACGCAGGCTTCCCTTTACCTGGCCATGCTTTGTACGGTTCACAATGTCCTCTGTGCATCGTAAGAAACATTTATATGCAATGAATACTTTTGGATAACAGACATAAAAATAAAGCAATTATTTTGATACCCAGGAGTGAGTGATCAGTCTGTTGCTGTAAAAAAACACAATTATTATTATTAACATGTCTGGGAACCACAAGAAAGATGTATACCTTCTAAAGCCGGCGTGAGCAACTCCTGTCCTCAAGGGTCACTTTCCTCTGTGCTACCCGCCTCCCTGTGTGATACCCCCGCCTCCCTCTGTTATACCCACGCCTCCCTGTGTGATACCCGCGCCTTCCTCTGTGATACCCGCGCCTTCCTCTGTGATACCCGCGCCTCCCTCTGTTATACCCACGCCTCCCTGTGTGATACCCACGCCTCCCTCTGTTATACCCACGCCTCCCTGTGTGTGATACCTGCGCCTCCCTGTGTGTGATACCTGCGCCTTCCTCTGATACCCGCCTCCCTGTGTGATACCCGCCTCCCTGGGTGTGATACCTGCGCCTTCCTCTGATACCCGCCTCCCTGTGTGATACCCGTGCTCCCTCTGTGATACCCGCACTCCCTATCGTGCTCCCTATGTGATACCCGCGCCTCCCTCTGATACCCGCGCCTCCCTGAGATACCCGCGCCTCCCTTTGTGTTATACCCGCGCCTCCCTCTGTGTGATACCCGCGCCTCCCTCTGTGTGATACCTGCGCCTCCCTCTGTGTGATACCCCCGCCTCCCTCTGTGTGATACCCCCGCCTCCCTCTGTGTGATACCCCCGCCTCCCTCTGTGTGATACCCGCGCCTCCCTCTGTGTGATACCCGCGCCTCCCTCTGTGTGATACCCGCGCCTCCCTCTGTGTGATACCCCCGCCTCCCTCTGTGTGATACCCGCGCCTCCCTCTGTGTGATACCCGCGCCTCCCTCTGTGTGATACCCGCGCCTCCCTCTGTGTGATACCCGCGCCTCCCTCTGCGTGATAGCCGCGCCTCCCTCTGCGTGATAGCCGCGCCTCCCTCTGCGTGATACCCCCGCCTCCCTCTGCGTGATACCCCCGCCTCCCTCTGCGTGATACCCCCGCCTCCCTCTGTGTCGTATAAACACCGCTCCCTCCTTTCTCTATTATATATGTCCCCTCTTTGTTTGGTTGCTATGGGAACATTAAAAGCGTAAAGACAAACTTTCAGCACATACAATTCCCAACGGAAAACACGCCCTGTACATCGCAGACCGCGCGTTCTCCGCAGCCGCCCAGCTGCGCTTAAATGATGGTACTGTGTGTTTATGTAACTAATCGGATGAATTTAAGGGAGAGGGGAGATCACGGGTGGTAGTTATGAGAATATTGGGGTTCACACCCATGTTCCGGCACATTTCGGGGTAACCTCTGGATGATGTGACAGGTGAGATAGGGCACATAGGCTTTTAGGGGAATGGGGGTGAGGGTTGTGTTACACTGGGGGTCACAATAGCCAGGCTCCAGCAAAGATGGCGTTCGATAAGCAGGAGCTGTATTTAAGAGTTTCGCCGGTTCAGGTATAGTAAAAAAATAAAATGCGGTCTTAAAAGCGCGGCCCTCCGAGGACCCGAATGTACAAACAGCAGAGACCTGTATAGGGGTCAGAGTGAGATTGGCGCTTTCTGCGTCAAAATCTGACACCAGTAAGTGTTTTATACATATATATTTTTAACTCTGCTTGTAAACACGTCTTGCTGAGACGTGAGGGCGGGATTCCCTCTGTCTGCGCCCTTTGTGTGATGTCACGGTGATGTCATGTACAGTCCCACCTCCCCTATCGTTATTGCCTCTCTCACAAGGACAGGGGGGGATAAGGGTGTAAGAAAACTCTTGATTAATAAACATTTCCCTAATCGGAGGCCCCCCCAAAATGAGAAACGAGTACAGGTGCTCCTCTGGTTCCGACGGTCCGCTTTCCGTCGCCACATAATTCAGTTCGCGGGACCCATTTTCCGGTGTCGGAACCGCGGATTAACATTGGATCCGCAATCCGGTGGTCTCCTATCTGACGGCGTTTTGCTGACACATTCCGGCGGATAAGCGAGGGCCGAATCTTTGCTCGTACCATGGTTTCATTCGTTAAGGAAGCCAATGAAATGGCTGAATATTCTTTACACACCGTTTTGCCGGGCCGCGTGGCATGTCACATTTCCACCTCCTGAGGGCGCTCTCTGCACACCTGAATTCCATGCTATGGAAGTGTCACCCCACAGAGGGGGCGAGGGGGAGTCCTGTCTGTTTGCTTTCATCCTAATTAACATTTCGGCTAAAAATAGGCAATATTTACATAGCGCCCAGAAGGTGTGTCCCGGAGAAGGGATGTGTTGGTCTAAGACGGGGGTCTTGAGGACTGCAGTTGAGCACCCCTAACAGGCCAGGTTTTCAGGATATCCCCGCTTCAGCACGGGTGGTGCAGTAAAAGACTGAGCTTCTGATTGAGCCACCTGTGCTGAAGCAGGGATATCCTGAACCCCTGACGTGTTCGGGGGGGGGGGGTTCTTGATCACTGTGGTTGAGCCCCTGGTCTGAGATATGATTCCTCTCGTGGGAAAACACTGCAGGAGATGTGCTTATAATGGGGGTTGTTCTAACACCAGGGTTCCTCCCACAGCAAAGAAGTTATATTTACCTATTAATAATGGCGAGGGCGGGGGGGCGGGGGGGGGGGGGGGGGGGGGGGTTGGAGCAGTAATTGGGGGTTCTTAAAATGGGGATTTTCTTTAGAATCTAAAACCCTTTCACTCGATTTCTTCACTCTCTTTTCTAAGATCTTTTAGTAACGATTCTTCGCTTTTCAATTACAGCTTTCCAAAATCCAACGACTCGGGATAGAACAAAATGGCCACCAGCAAACTTTACTACTTTCAGTCAGAACCCTGAGCTAATTGTACTATTCTCAGTAGCCCAACGTATTCAGGGGATGACATGGGAAACGATATTACCGCCGCCCTGCTTTGAATCTTTTTGCATTAATATCTTTTTTATATATCAGAACAAATCTGAGAAATATCTTCCCTATTACAGCGTTTGTTTGAGTCATTGTCACCCCCAAGGACAGACACCGTGTGCTCTCCAACTTCTAGACATTGATCTTTAGGTCATCCTGGTTTTATTGTAGCCGTTACATATCTCGCATTTATTGAGCGCCTCTCCAGATCATACCCGCCCCAATCGGGATGATCGTATTGTTACCGATTAGGAGAATGTGATGAATTTGGGTTGACCGCAGAAGAGCGACTTACAGATTGTTCTCCCGTCTGTTCCTGAGCAGCGTCGCTCTCGTTAAAATGTCAGCAGAACTTCAGCACGCGGGGAGCGTTTGGGAGGTGGGCAGAGTGCTGGCCCGGAGTGAGTCAGAACCAGGGAGAGAGCCAGACAGACACCGGAGCTTGTATAGAGACACAGGACTCGGGGAATTGGTGCAGAGCTCCTTACAGCTGCTGGAAATCTAATATACCACATTCCTCTTTCATTAGTCGTCTTCAAACCTAAACACAGGAGCCCAGACAAACCCTATTCCGTGGCCAACTCCAGTCCTCAACGGCACCAACAGGACGGGTTTTAACACACCAATACCACTTCCCCCCTTTTACTTCTTTTTTTATATGTAAAGCGTGTGGCGATGTCTAATTCTACATTCTTACCTACGCTGGCAATCGTTTGGTGCTCCTGTTATAAATCTGTCAAAATCCTGATTGTGTGACTAACGAAATGGCCGCCTTCTAACTTTGTGCTGCAGTCTGTGATATGTAACATTCTATTACGAAGTGTAACACATTGTTACAGCTTCCGGAGTAATAGACAGTCTGCAAAGATCTGTTTGGGAAGGTGTGTGTAAAAGGTGTGTGTAAAAGGTGTGTGTAAAAGGTGTGTGTAAAAGGTGTGTGTAAAAGGTTGCGGTAACAACAAAAGGATGATCAGTACATTCAAAAAAATCATTGCAAATGACATTAGGAGTTTTTAAACAAAATGCATATCATCTAATACTACATAATTGATTTATTAAAAATATATATATATATATATATATATATTTCTCACGTTTTGTTGCTTTATGGATATCCCTGCTTCAGCACAAGTGATTGAGCCACCTGTGCTGAAGCGGGTATATCCTTAACCTGACCTGTTGGTGGCACTTGAGGACTGGAGTTGGCCACGCCTGCATTAGAGCAACCGGAAGCCATCTTTTTCTCTGGCACGCACTAATACAAGGAAGAAAAAAAAATCTCCAAACCGCATCACCGTGAGATAGAAAGCACAGACGCAGAACTATATATATATATATATATCCATGTAGAGGTATCAGTACCGTTCTATAATATTCTAAGGGGCGAGTGTGGGACTAAAAGGGGCAATCTGTGATTGTAAGCTCTGTGGGCAAGGACTTGTAGCTTCTAAATTGTACACACAGTTCTGTGTACGTCGCAGAGCTGAAAGTTTATTCTTTAGTCTGAGGTGGGAAGGCCGGCGTGTGTAAGTTTCACGCTGTACGAGTGATAGCCTCGTAACGTTGGGGATGTGCGCAGAATGTGGCATGAGTGTGACTCGCTGTCACTTCACAGCGCAGAACGTGGCATGAGTGTGTGACTCAGTCACTGCACAGAACGTGGCATGAGTGTGACTCGCTGTCACTTCACTGCACAGAACGTGGCATGAGTGTGACTCACTGTCACTGCACAGAACGTGGCATGAGTGTGACTCGCTGTCACTTCACTGCGCAGAACGTGGCATGAGTGTGTAACTCACTGTCACTGCACAGAACGTGGCATGAGTGTGTAACTCACTGTCACTGCACAGAACGTGGCATGAGTGACTCGCTGTCACTTCACTGCACAGAACTTGGCATGAGTGTGACTCACTGTCACTGCACAGAACGTGGCATGAGTGTGACTCGCTGTAACTGCACAGAACGTGGCATGTGTGTGACTCGCTGTCACTTCACTGCGCAGAACGTGGCATGAGTGTGTGACTCAGTCACTGCACAAAACGTGGCATGAGTGTGTGACTCAGTCACTGCACAGAACGTGGCATGTGTGTGACTCGCTGTCACTTCACTGCACAGAACGTGGCATGAGTGTGACTCGCTGTCACTGCACAGAACGTGGCATGAGTGTGACTCACTGTCACTGCACAGAACGTGGCATGAGTGTGACTCACTGTCACTGCACAGAACGTGGCATGAGTGTGACTCGCTGTAACTGCACAGAACGTGGCATGAGTGTGACTCGCTGTCACTGCACAGAAAGGGAACGGGTTTAGGAATAAGAACTGGGAATATACTGACCCACAGCAGTTAATCTGCAGGTCGAGTGTTTCAAAGGGCTCCTGTGCCCCGCACCTAATCCCGACAAACTGACGACCCCTTAGGCTGCGATTATAGTGGCGGGGCGTGTGCGCGCGTGTGTGCGCGTGTCATCATGCATGCCTGCCGCTCGCGCGCAACCTGCACTGAGGTACTAGGCGACAGGGAGGCGTGGCGGAAGCGTGGCCGTGATGTCACGTGAGTGGTTCGCCCTCATTGGCTGAACCGTGTACATGATCCGGCCCGTCGCACGGCAAAATTAAAAAATTGCATAAAAAATCGCGTGCTCTATGGCCTGCCTCATAGAGGTACAGCCTTTTGTTCTCGGAGTGCGCCATCACGCAAAATGTGGAATCGGCCTTATTTTATGTATATTTATTTCATGTATATAATACACTAGATAATGTATTTTTTATATACCACTCAGTTACACACAAATCCCTGCTCTACAGAGCTTACACTCTAATGTCCCTTGGGGTCGCAAGGAGCTGATACAGAAATACAAACCAGGTCTTTCCTCCCCCCCCCCGCTTCAAAAGCAATAACATGAGCACGGGCGCACAAAACGTACGCACAAAACGTACGCACAAAACGGACGCACAAAACGGACGCACAAAACGGACGCACAAAACGGACGCGATAACTACGTACAAACTGGATTTAGAAATACACTAAACATGAGAAATGGTTTTCCAGCCGAGGAAATGAATGAATTGCGCAAATATATCAGTCACTGGTTTGTGTCGCAAAAAGGGCTGGATAGATTTTTTTTGATTGGAAAAAAATATTTGGACGTTTTGAAAGGTTTGTGGTTCTGTATTTAAGGTTTTTGGAATAATACCATATATGGAAAACAGCGAGAGACACAGGAAAAAAAGGAACCTCTGTCCCGCAGAGCTTACAATCAAAGTGTTGCATTCGGAAACATTACAGAACTAATCACTCCGCAGCGAGCGATGACAATATGTGACGGGTATTTACATATTATACGAAGTATCAAAGTTATAGTTCTGAAACGGTCATCCTGCCGACTGCCCCAACGTGGAACCAGAACTTGGACTTTGTGTGAGAACAATATACCCTTTTATTCCGTCCCTGGTTATGCAGCGATGCTAATGATTTCTTTAGTCTGATATACTTGGGATGGTGGGCAAATTCCTTGTCCCACCAAGGACCCGTGTTTATCGCTTTCATTATTAGGTTCCTTCCTATTGCGCAATCAGCTGTAACAAGGAGATTTACAGGGACACGTGAAAATAAGCGTGTCAGGGTTTGGGGCCAAGATGGTGAGAAAGGGGTGAGTTTGTACAGATTAGTCAGTGAAAAATGTTCATTGTTCTGCAGCTGTAAGAAACAATAATGAAATCCCAAAGAAGGCAGTGTGGGGAGGGGGGAAGGGCAGAGAGAGGGGGGGGGAGGGGTGGGGGGGAAGGGTAGAGAGAGGGGGGGGGAGGGGTGGGGGGGTGGACTTTATAGTGAGGTGTTAATACCTCTGCAGATCTTGCTGAGACCTCTCCCCGAATCCTGCTCTATTCCTAGCTCCTGGGGCCATATTCACAGCTAGCGAGGGGCTGGAGCCTTCTTAATTACGTGCAAATTACAGAAAGGGGAGTGTTTTATAGATCCACCCACCATCAACCCAGCAATTAACGTCAGGGGCAAAGACAGCGGTTTACTTGGGTTTTTATTACTCAGTAACCGTTATACTGCTCAGTTTGCTTCAGCTGGAAATCCAACGTCTTCAAGAGAAGAGCGAACATAAACCGCGGCAAAATATGTACGGGAGAAACTGTCTATTAAAAAAAGTAGCAGCTCTGGGTCTAAGTTCCGCATCTCCTAACCTCAACATCTCCTAACCTCAACATCTCCTAACCTCAACATCTCCTAACCTCAACATCTCCTAACCTCAGCATCTCCTAACCTCAGCATCTCCTAACCTCAACATCTCCTAACCTCAGCATCTCCTAACCTCAACATCTCCTAACCTCAACATTTCCTAACCTCAACATCTCCTAACCTCAGCATCTCCTAACCTCAGCATCTCCTAACTTCAACATCTCCTAACCTCAACATTTCCTAACCTCAGCATCTCCTAACCTCAGCATCTCCTAACCTCAACATCTCCTAACCTCAACATCTCCTAACCTCAACATCTCCTAACCTCAACATCTCCTAACTTCAACATCTCCTAACCTCAACATCTCCTAACCTCAACATCTCCTAACCCTGCAAACTTCCGCATCTCCTAACCCTGCTAACTTCCACATCTCCTAACCCTGCTAACTTCCACATCTCCTAACCCTGCTAACTTCCGCATCCCCTAACCCTGCTAACTTCCGCATCTCCTAACCCTGCTAACTTCCCCATCTCCTAACCCTGCTAACTTCCGCATCTCCTAACCCTGCTAACTTCCGCATCTCCTAACCCTGCTAACTTCCGCATCTCCTAACCCTGCTAACTTCCGCATCTCCTAACCCTGCTAACTTCCGCATCTCCTAACCCTGCTAACTTTCGCATCTCCTAACCCTGCTAACTTCCGCATCTCCTAACCCTGCTAACTTCCCCATCTCCTAACCCTGCTAATTTCCCCATCTCCTAACCCTGCTAACTTCCACATCTCCTAACCCTGCTAACTTCCGCATCTCCTAACCCTGCTAACTTCCGCATCTCCTAACCCTGCTAACTTCCGCATCTCCTAACCCTGCTAACTTCCCCATCTCCTAACCCCGCTAACTTCCCCATCTCCTAACCCCGCTAACTTCCGCATCTCCTAACCCTGCTAACTTCCGCATCTCCTAACCCTGCTAACTTCCCCATCTCCTAACCCTGCTAACTTCCCCATCTCCTAACCCCGCTAACTTCCCCATCTCCTAACCCCGCTAACTTCCGCATCTCCTAACCCTGCTAACTTCCGCATCTCCTAACCCTGCTAACTTCCCCATCTCCTAACCCCGCTAACTTCCCCATCTCCTAACCCCGCTAACTTCCGCATCTCCTAACCCTGCTAACTTCCGCATCTCCTAACCCTGCTAACTTCCGCATCTCCTAACCCTGCTAACTTCCGCATCTCCTAACCCTGCTAACTTCCGCATCTCCTAACCCTGCTAACTTCCCCATCTCCTAACCCTGCTAACTTCCGCATCTCCTAACCCTGCTAACTTCCACATCTCCTAACCCTGCTAACTTCCGCATCTCCTAACCCTGCTAACTTCCGCATCTCCTAACCCTGCTAACTTCCGCATCTCCTAACCCTGCTAACTTCCCCATCTCCTAACCCTGCTAACATCCGCATCTCCTAACCCTGCTAACTTCCGCATCTCCTAACCCTGCTAACTTCCGCATCTCCTAACCCTGCTAACTTCCGCATCTCCTAACCCTGCTAACATCCGCATCTCCTAACCCTGCTAACTTCCGCATCTCCTAACCCTGCTAACTTCCGCATCTCCTAACCCTGCTAACTTCCGCATCTCCTAACCCTGCTAACTTCCGCATCTCCTAACCCTGCTAACTTCCGCATCTCCTAACCCTGCTAACTTCCGCATCTCCTAACCCTGCTAACTTCCGCATCTCCTAACCCTGCTAACTTCCGCATCTCCTAACCCTGCTAACTTCCGCATCTCCTAACCCTGCTAACTTCCGCATCTCCTAACCCTGCTAACTTCCGCATCTCCTAACCCTGCTAACTTCCCCATCTCCTAACCCTGCTAACTTCCGCATCTCCTAACCCTGCTAACTTCCGCATCTCCTAACCCTGCTAACTTCCGCATCTCCTAACCCCGCTAACTTCCCCATCTCCTAACCCTGCTAACTTCCGCATCTCCTAACCCTGCTAACTTCCCCATCTCCTAACCCTGCTAACTTCCGCATCTCCTAACCCTGCTAACTTCCCCATCTCCTAACCCTGCTAACTTCCGCATCTCCTAACCCTGCTAACTTCCCCATCTCCTAACCCTGCTAACTTCCCCATCTCCTAACCCTGCTAACTTCCGCATCTCCTAACCCTGCTAACTTCCTCATCTCCTAACCCTGCTAACTTCCGCATCTCCTAACCCTGCTAACTTCCGCATCTCCTAACCCCGCTAACATCCGCATCTCCTAACCCCGCTAACTTCCGCATCTCCTAACCCCGCTAACTTCAGCATCCCCTAACCCTGCTAACTTCCCCATCTCCTAACCCCGCTAACTTCCGCATCTCCTAACCCCGCTAACTTCCGCATCTCCTAACCCCGCTAACTTCCGCATCTCCTAACCCTGCTAACTTCCCCATCTCCTAACCCTGCTAACTTCCGCATCTCCTAACCCTGCTAACTTCCCCATCTCCTAACCCTGCTAACTTCCGCATCTCCTAACCCTGCTAACTTCCGCATCTCCTAACCCTGCTAACTTCCCCATCTCCTAACCCTGCTAACTTCCGCATCTCCTAACCCTGCTAACTTCCGCATCTCCTAACCCTGCTAACTTCCCCATCTCCTAACCCTGCTAACATCCGCATCTCCTAACCCTGCTAACTTCCGCATCTCCTAACCCTGCTAACTTCCGCATCTCCTAACCCTGCTAACTTCCGCATCTCCTAACCCTGCTAACTTCCGCATCTCCTAACCCTGCTAACTTCCGCATCTCCTAACACTGCTAACTTCCGCATCTCCTAACCCTGCTAACTTCCGCATCTCCTAACCCTGCTAACTTCCGCATCTCCTAACCCTGCTAACTTCCGCATCTCCTAACCCTGCTAACTTCCGCATCTCCTAACCCTGCTAACTTCCGCATCTCCTAACCCTGCTAACTTCCGCATCTCCTAACCCTGCTAACTTCCGCATCTCCTAACCCTGCTAACTTCCGCATCTCCTAACCCTGCTAACTTCCGCATCTCCTAACCCTGCTAACTTCCGCATCTCCTAACCCCGCTAACTTCCCCATCTCCTAACCCTGCTAACTTCCGCATCTCCTAACCCTGCTAACTTCCCCATCTCCTAACCCTGCTAACTTCCGCATCTCCAAACCCTGCTAACTTCCCCATCTCCTAACCCTGCTAACTTCCCCATCTCCTAACCCTGCTAACTTCCCCATCTCCTAACCCTGCTAACTTCCGCATCTCCTAACCCTGCTAACTTCCCCATCTCCTAACCCTGCTAACTTCCGCATCTCCTAACCCTGCTAACTTCCGCATCTCCTAACCCTGCTAACATCCGCATCTCCTAACCCTGCTAACTTCCGCATCTCCTAACCCCGCTAACTTCCGCATCTCCTAACCCTGCTAACTTCCCCATCTCCTAACCCTGCTAACTTCCGCATCTCCTAACCCCGCTAACTTCCGCATCTCCTAACCCTGCTAACTTCCCCATCTCCTAACCCTGCTAACTTCCGCATCTCCTAACCCTGCTAACTTCCCCATCTCCTAACCCTGCTAACTTCCCCATCTCCTAACCCCGCTAACTTCCGCATCTCCTAACCCTGCTAACTTCCGCATCTCCTAACCCTGCTAACTTCCCCATCTCCTAACCCTGCTAACTTCCCCATCTCCTAACCCCGCTAACTTCCGCATCTCCTAACCCTGCTAACTTCCCCATCTCCTAACCCTGCTAACTTCCGCATCTCCTAACCCCGCTAACTTCCGCATCTCCTAACCCTGCTAACTTCCGCATCTCCTAACCCTGCTAACATCCGCATCTCCTAACCCTGCTAACTTCCGCATCTCCTAACCCCGCTAACTTCCCCATCTCCTAACCCTGCTAACTTCCGCATCTCCTAACCCCGCTAACTTCCGCATCTCCTAACCCTGCTAACTTCCGCATCTCCTAACCCTGCTAACTTCCCCATCTCCTAACCCCGCTAACTTCCCCATCTCCTAACCCCGCTAACTTCCGCATCTCCTAACCCTGCTAACTTCCGCATCTCCTAACCCTGCTAACTTCCCCATCTCCTAACCCTGCTAACTTCCGCATCTCCTAACCCCGCTAACTTCCCCATCTCCTAACCCTGCTAACTTCCCCATCCCCTAACCCTGCTAACTTCCGCATCTCCTAACCCTGCTAACTTCCCCATCTCCTAACCCCGCTAACTTCCCCATCTCCTAACCCCGCTAACTTCCGCATCTCCTAACCCTGCTAACTTCCGCATCTCCTAACCCTGCTAACTTCCGCATCTCCTAACCCTGCTAACTTCCGCATCTCCTAACCCTGCTAACTTCCGCATCTCCTAACCCTGCTAACTTCCGCATCTCCTAACCCCGCTAACTTCCGCATCTCCTAACCCCGCTAACTTCCGCATCTCCTAACCCCGCTAACTTCCGCATCTCCTAACCCTGCTAACTTCCCCATCTCCTAACCCCGCTAACTTCCGCATCTCCTAACCCTGCTAACTTCCCCATCTCCTAACCCTGCTAACTTCCCCATCTCCTAACCCTGCTAACTTCCCCATCTCCTAACCCCGCTAACTTCCCCATCTCCTAACCCCGCTAACTTCCGCATCTCCTAACCCCGCTAACTTCCGCATCTCCTAACCCTGCTAACTTCCGCATCTCCTAACCCTGCTAACTTCCCCATCTCCTAACCCTGCTAACTTCCGCATCTCCTAACCCTGCTAACTTCCCCATCTCCTAACCCTGCTAACTTCCGCATCTCCTAACCCTGCTAACTTCCCCATCTCCTAACCCCGCTAACTTCCGCATCTCCTAACCCCGCTAACTTCCGCATCTCCTAACCCTGCTAACTTCCGCATCTCCTAACCCTGCTAACTTCCGTATCTCCTAACCCTGCTAACTTCCGCATCTCCTAACCCTGCTAACTTCCCCATCTCCTAACCCTGCTAACTTCCGCATCTCCTAACCCTGCTAACTTCCGCATCTCCTAACCCTGCTAACTTCCCCATCTCCTAACCCTGCTAACTTCCGCATCTCCTAACCCTGCTAACTTCCGCATCTCCTAACCCCGCTAACTTCCGCATCTCCTAACCCCGCTAACTTCCCCATCTCCTAACCCTGCTAACTTCCCCATCTCCTAACCCTGCTAACTTCCGCATCTCCTAACCCTGCTAACTTCCGCATCTCCTAACCCTGCTAACTTCCCCATCTCCTAACCCCGCTAACTTCCCCATCTCCTAACCCCGCTAACTTCCCCATCTCCTAACCCTGCTAACTTCCGCATCTCCTAACCCTGCTACCTTCCGCATCTCCTAACCCTGCTAACTTCCGCATCTCCTAACCCTGCTAACTTCCCCATCTCCTAACCCTGCTAACTTCCGCATCTCCTAACCCCGCTAACTTCCCCATCTCCTAACCCCGCTAACTTCCCCATCTCCTAACCCCGCTAACTTCCGCATCTCCTAACCCTGCTACCTTCCGCATCTCCTAACCCTGCTAACTTCCCCATCTCCTAACCCTGCTACCTTCCGCATCTCCTAACCCTGCTAACTTCCCCATCTCCTAACCCTGCTAACTTCCGCATCTCCTAACCCTGCTAACTTCCCCATCTCCTAACCCCGCTAACTTCCGCATCTCCTAACCCCGCTAACTTCCCCATCTCCTAACCCCGCTAACTTCCGCATCTCCTAACCCCGCTAACTTCCGCATCTCCTAACCCTGCTAACTTCCCCATCTCCTAACCCTGCTAACTTCCGCATCTCCTAACCCTGCTAACTTCCGCATCTCCTAACCCTACTAACTTCCGCATCTCCTAACCCTGCTAACTTCCGCATCTCCTAACCCTGCTAACTTCCGCATCTCCTAACCCTGCTAACTTCCGCATCTCCTAACCCTGCTAACTTCCGCATCTCCTAACCCCGCTAACTTCCGCATCTCCTAACCCTGCTAACTTCCCCATCTCCTAACCCCGCTAACTTCCGCATCTCCTAACCCTGCTAACTTCCCCATCTCCTAACCCTGCTAACTTCCGCATCTCCTAACCCTGCTAACTTCCCCATCTCCTAACCCTGCTAACTTCCCCATCTCCTAACCCTGCTAACTTCCGCATCTCCTAACCCTGCTAACTTCCCCATCTCCTAACCCTGCTAACTTCCCCATCTCCTAACCCTGCTAACTTCCGCATCTCCTAACCCTGCTAACTTCCCCATCTCCTAACCCCGCTAACTTCCCCATCTCCTAACCCCGCTAACTTCCGCATCTCCTAACCCCGCTAACTTCCGCATCTCCTAACCCTGCTAACTTCCCCATCTCCTAACCCTGCTAACTTCCGCATCTCCTAACCCCGCTAACTTCCCCATCTCCTAACCCTGCTAACTTCCCCATCCCCTAACCCTGCTAACTTCCGCATCTCCTAACCCTGCTAACTTCCCCATCTCCTAACCCCGCTAACTTCCCCATCTCCTAACCCCGCTAACTTCCGCATCTCCTAACCCCGCTAACTTCCGCATCTCCTAACCCCGCTAACTTCCGCATCTCCTAACCCTGCTAACTTCCGCATCTCCTAACCCTGCTAACTTCCGCATCTCCTAACCCTGCTAACTTCCCCATCTCCTAACCCTGCTAACTTCCGCATCTCCTAACCCTGCTAACTTCCACATCTCCTAACCCTGCTAACTTCCGCATCTCCTAACCCTGCTAACTTCCGCATCTCCTAACCCTGCTAACTTCCGCATCTCCTAACCCTGCTAACTTCCCCATCTCCTAACCCTGCTAACATCCGCATCTCCTAACCCTGCTAACTTCCGCATCTCCTAACCCTGCTAACTTCCGCATCTCCTAACCCTGCTAACTTCCGCATCTCCTAACCCTGCTAACATCCGCATCTCCTAACCCTGCTAACTTCCGCATCTCCTAACCCTGCTAACTTCCGCATCTCCTAACCCTGCTAACTTCCGCATCTCCTAACCCTGCTAACTTCCGCATCTCCTAACCCTGCTAACTTCCGCATCTCCTAACCCTGCTAACTTCCGCATCTCCTAACACTGCTAACTTCCGCATCTCCTAACCCTGCTAACTTCCGCATCTCCTAACCCTGCTAACTTCCGCATCTCCTAACCCTGCTAACTTCCGCATCTCCTAACCCTGCTAACTTCCGCATCTCCTAACCCTGCTAACTTCCGCATCTCCTAACCCTGCTAACTTCCGCATCTCCTAACCCTGCTAACTTCCGCATCTCCTAACCCTGCTAACTTCCGCATCTCCTAACCCTGCTAACTTCCGCATCTCCTAACCCCGCTAACTTCCCCATCTCCTAACCCCGCTAACTTCCGCATCTCCTAACCCCGCTAACTTCCCCATCTCCTAACCCTGCTAACTTCCGCATCTCCTAACCCTGCTAACTTCCCCATCTCCTAACCCTGCTAACTTCCGCATCTCCTAACCCTGCTAACTTCCCCATCTCCTAACCCTGCTAACTTCCCCATCTCCTAACCCTGCTAACTTCCGCATCTCCTAACCCTGCTAACTTCCTCATCTCCTAACCCTGCTAACTTCCGCATCTCCTAACCCTGCTAACTTCCGCATCTCCTAACCCTGCTAACATCCGCATCTCCTAACCCCGCTAACTTCCGCATCTCCTAACCCCGCTAACTTCAGCATCTCCTAACCCTGCTAACTTCCCCATCTCCTAACCCCGCTAACTTCCGCATCTCCTAACCTTGCTAACTTCCGCATCTCCTAACCCCGCTAACTTCCGCATCTCCTAACCCTGCTAACTTCCGCATCTCCTAACCCTGCTAACTTCCGCATCTCCTAACACTGCTAACTTCCGCATCTCCTAACCCTGCTAACTTCCGCATCTCCTAACCCTGCTAACTTCCGCATCTCCTAACCCTGCTAACTTCCGCATCTCCTAACCCTGCTAACTTCCGCATCTCCTAACCCTGCTAACTTCCGCATCTCCTAACCCTGCTAACTTCCGCATCTCCTAACCCTGCTAACTTCCGCATCTCCTAACCCTGCTAACTTCCGCATCTCCTAACCCTGCTAACTTCCGCATCTCCTAACCCCGCTAACTTCCCCATCTCCTAACCCTGCTAACTTCCGCATCTCCTAACCCCGCTAACTTCCCCATCTCCTAACCCTGCTAACTTCCGCATCTCCTAACCCTGCTAACTTCCCCATCTCCTAACCCTGCTAACTTCCGCATCTCCTAACCCTGCTAACTTCCCCATCTCCTAACCCTGCTAACTTCCCCATCTCCTAACCCTGCTAACTTCCGCATCTCCTAACCCTGCTAACTTCCTCATCTCCTAACCCTGCTAACTTCCGCATCTCCTAACCCTGCTAACTTCCGCATCTCCTAACCCTGCTAACATCCGCATCTCCTAACCCCGCTAACTTCCGCATCTCCTAACCCCGCTAACTTCAGCATCTCCTAACCCTGCTAACTTCCCCATCTCCTAACCCCGCTAACTTCCGCATCTCCTAACCTTGCTAACTTCCGCATCTCCTAACCCCGCTAACTTCCGCATCTCCTAACCCTGCTAACTTCCGCATCTCCTAACCCTGCTAACTTCCCCATCTCCTAACCCTGCTAACTTCCGCATCTCCTAACCCCGCTAACTTCCGCATCTCCTAACCCTGCTAACTTCCCCATCTCCTAACCCCGCTAACTTCCGCATCTCCTAACCCTGCTAACTTCCCCATCTCCTAACCCCGCTAACTTCCGCATCTCCTAACCCTGCTAACTTCCGCATCTCCTAACCCTGCTAACTTCCCCATCTCCTAACCCTGCTAACATCCGCATCTCCTAACCCTGCTAACTTCCGCATCTCCTAACCCTGCTAACTTCCGCATCTCCTAACCCTGCTAACTTCCGCATCTCCTAACCCTGCTAACATCCGCATCTCCTAACCCTGCTAACTTCCGCATCTCCTAACCCTGCTAACTTCCGCATCTCCTAACCCTGCTAACTTCCGCATCTCCTAACCCTGCTAACTTCCGCATCTCCTAACCCTGCTAACTTCCGCATCTCCTAACACTGCTAACTTCCGCATCTCCTAACCCTGCTAACTTCCGCATCTCCTAACCCTGCTAACTTCCGCATCTCCTAACCCTGCTAACTTCCGCATCTCCTAACCCTGCTAACTTCCGCATCTCCTAACCCTGCTAACTTCCGCATCTCCTAACCCTGCTAACTTCCGCATCTCCTAACCCTGCTAACTTCCGCATCTCCTAACCCTGCTAACTTCCGCATCTCCTAACCCTGCTAACTTCCGCATCTCCTAACCCTGCTAACTTCCGCATCTCCTAACCCCGCTAACTTCCCCATCTCCTAACCCTGCTAACTTCCGCATCTCCTAACCCCGCTAACTTCCCCATCTCCTAACCCTGCTAACTTCCGCATCTCCAAACCCTGCTAACTTCCCCATCTCCTAACCCTGCTAACTTCCGCATCTCCTAACCCTGCTAACTTCCCCATCTCCTAACCCTGCTAACTTCCCCATCTCCTAACCCTGCTAACTTCCGCATCTCCTAACCCTGCTAACTTCCCCATCTCCTAACCCTGCTAACTTCCGCATCTCCTAACCCTGCTAACTTCCGCATCTCCTAACCCTGCTAACATCCGCATCTCCTAACCCTGCTAACTTCCGCATCTCCTAACCCCGCTAACTTCCGCATCTCCTAACCCTGCTAACTTCCCCATCTCCTAACCCTGCTAACTTCCGCATCTCCTAACCCCGCTAACTTCCGCATCTCCTAACCCTGCTAACTTCCCCATCTCCTAACCCTGCTAACTTCCGCATCTCCTAACCCTGCTAACTTCCCCATCTCCTAACCCTGCTAACTTCCCCATCTCCTAACCCCGCTAACTTCCGCATCTCCTAACCCTGCTAACTTCCGCATCTCCTAACCCTGCTAACTTCCCCATCTCCTAACCCTGCTAACTTCCCCATCTCCTAACCCCGCTAACTTCCGCATCTCCTAACCCTGCTAACTTCCCCATCTCCTAACCCTGCTAACTTCCGCATCTCCTAACCCCGCTAACTTCCGCATCTCCTAACCCTGCTAACTTCCGCATCTCCTAACCCTGCTAACATCCGCATCTCCTAACCCTGCTAACTTCCGCATCTCCTAACCCCGCTAACTTCCCCATCTCCTAACCCTGCTAACTTCCGCATCTCCTAACCCTGCTAACTTCCGCATCTCCTAACCCTGCTAACTTCCGCATCTCCTAACCCCGCTAACTTCCCCATCTCCTAACCCTGCTAACTTCTGCATCTCCTAACCCTGCTAACTTCCGCATCTCCTAACCCTGCTAACTTCCCCATCTCCTAACCCCGCTAACTTCCCCATCTCCTAACCCCGCTAACTTCCGCATCTCCTAACCCTGCTAACTTCCGCATCTCCTAACCCTGCTAACTTCCGCATCTCCTAACCCTGCTAACTTCCCCATCTCCTAACCCTGCTAACTTCCGCATCTCCTAACCCCGCTAACTTCCCCATCTCCTAACCCTGCTAACTTCCCCATCCCCTAACCCTGCTAACTTCCGCATCTCCTAACCCTGCTAACTTCCCCATCTCCTAACCCCGCTAACTTCCCCATCTCCTAACCCCGCTAACTTCCGCATCTCCTAACCCCGCTAACTTCCGCATCTCCTAACCCTGCTAACTTCCGCATCTCCTAACCCTGCTAACTTCCGCATCTCCTAACCCTGCTAACTTCCGCATCTCCTAACCCTGCTAACTTCCGCATCTCCTAACCCCGCTAACTTCCGCATCTCCTAACCCCGCTAACTTCCGCATCTCCTAACCCTGCTAACTTCCCCATCTCCTAACCCCGCTAACTTCCGCATCTCCTAACCCTGCTAACTTCCCCATCTCCTAACCCTGCTAACTTCCCCATCTCCTAACCCTGCTAACTTCCCCATCTCCTAACCCTGCTAACTTCCCCATCTCCTAACCCCGCTAACTTCCGCATCTCCTAACCCCGCTAACTTCCGCATCTCCTAACCCTGCTAACTTCCGCATCTCCTAACCCTGCTAACTTCCCCATCTCCTAACCCTGCTAACTTCCGCATCTCCTAACCCTGCTAACTTCCCCATCTCCTAACCCTGCTAACTTCCGCATCTCCTAACCCTGCTAACTTCCCCATCTCCTAACCCCGCTAACTTCCGCATCTCCTAACCCCGCTAACTTCCGCATCTCCTAACCCTGCTAACTTCCGCATCTCCTAACCCTGCAAACTTCCGTATCTCCTAACCCTGCTAACTTCCGCATCTCCTAACCCTGCTAACTTCCCCATCTCCTAACCCTGCTAACTTCCGCATCTCCTAACCCTGCTAACTTCCGCATCTCCTAACCCTGCTAACTTCCCCATCTCCTAACCCTGCTAACTTCCGCATCTCCTAACCCTGCTAACTTCCGCATCTCCTAACCCTGCTAACTTCCGCATCTCCTAACCCCGCTAACTTCCCCATCTCCTAACCCCGCTAACTTCCCCATCTCCTAACCCTGCTAACTTCCGCATCTCCTAACCCTGCTAACTTCCGCATCTCCTAACCCTGCTAACTTCCGCATCTCCTAACCCTGCTAACTTCCCCATCTCCTAACCCTGCTAACTTCCCCATCTCCTAACCCCGCTAACTTCCCCATCTCCTAACCCTGCTAACTTTCGCATCTCCTAACCCTGCTACCTTCCGCATCTCCTAACCCTGCTAACTTCCCCATCTCCTAACCCTGCTAACTTCCGCATCTCCTAACCCTGCTAACTTCCCCATCTCCTAACCCTGCTAACTTCCGCATCTCCTAACCCCGCTAACTTCCCCATCTCCTAACCCCGCTAACTTCCCCATCTCCTAACCCTGCTAACTTCCGCATCTCCTAACCCTGCTACCTTCCGCATCTCCTAACCCTGCTAACTTCCCCATCTCCTAACCCTGCTACCTTCCGCATCTCCTAACCCTGCTAACTTCCCCATCTCCTAACCCTGCTAACTTCCGCATCTCCTAACCCTGCTAACTTCCCCATCTCCTAACCCCGCTAACTTCCGCATCTCCTAACCCCGCTAACTTCCCCATCTCCTAACCCCGCTAACTTCCGCATCTCCTAACCCTGCTAACTTCCGCATCTCCTAACCCTGCTAACTTCCCCATCTCCTAACCCTGCTAACTTCCGCATCTCCTAACCCTGCTAACTTCCGCATCTCCTAACCCTACTAACTTCCGCATCTCCTAACCCTGCTAACTTCCGCATCTCCTAACCCTGCTAACTTCCGCATCTCCTAACCCTGCTAACTTCCGCATCTCCTAACCCTGCTAACTTCCGCATCTCCTAACCCCGCTAACTTCCGCATCTCCTAACCCTGCTAACTTCCCCATCTCCTAACCCTGCTAACTTCCGCATCTCCTAACCCTGCTAACTTCCCCATCTCCTAACCCTGCTAACTTCCGCATCTCCTAACCCTGCTAACTTCCCCATCTCCTAACCCTGCTAACTTCCCCATCTCCTAACCCTGCTAACTTCCGCATCTCCTAACCCTGCTAACTTCCCCATCTCCTAACCCTGCTAACTTCCCCATCTCCTAACCCTGCTAACTTCCGCATCTCCTAACCCTGCTAACTTCCCCATCTCCTAACCCTGCTAACTTCCGCATCTCCTAACCCTGCTAACTTCCCCATCTCCTAACCCTGCTAACTTCCGCATCTCCTAACCCTGCTAACTTCCGCATCTCCTAACCCTGCTAACTTCCGCATCTCCTAACCCTGCTAACTTCCGCATCTCCTAACCCTGCTAACTTCCCCATCTCCTAACCCTGCTAACTTCCCCATCTCCTAACCCCGCTAACTTCCCCATCTCCTAACCCTGCTAACTTCCGCATCTCCTAACCCTGCTACCTTCCGCATCTCCTAACCCTGCTAACTTCCCCATCTCCTAACCCTGCTAACTTCCGCATCTCCTAACCCTGCTAACTTCCCCATCTCCTAACCCTGCTAACTTCCGCATCTCCTAACCCCGCTAACTTCCCCATCTCCTAACCCCGCTAACTTCCCCATCTCCTAACCCTGCTAACTTCCGCATCTCCTAACCCTGCTACCTTCCGCATCTCCTAACCCTGCTAACTTCCCCATCTCCTAACCCTGCTACCTTCCGCATCTCCTAACCCTGCTAACTTCCCCATCTCCTAACCCTGCTAACTTCCGCATCTCCTAACCCTGCTAACTTCCCCATCTCCTAACCCCGCTAACTTCCGCATCTCCTAACCCTGCTAACTTCCGCATCTCCTAACCCTGCTAACTTCCGCATCTCCTAACCCTACTAACTTCCGCATCTCCTAACCCTGCTAACTTCCGCATCTCCTAACCCTGCTAACTTCCGCATCTCCTAACCCTGCTAACTTCCGCATCTCCTAACCCCGCTAACTTCCGCATCTCCTAACCCCGCTAACTTCCGCATCTCCTAACCCTGCTAACTTCCCCATCTCCTAACCCTGCTAACTTCCGCATCTCCTAACCCTGCTAACTTCCCCATCTCCTAACCCTGCTAACTTCCGCATCTCCTAACCCTGCTAACTTCCCCATCTCCTAACCCTGCTAACTTCCCCATCTCCTAACCCTGCTAACTTCCGCATCTCCTAACCCTGCTAACTTCCCCATCTCCTAACCCTGCTAACTTCCCCATCTCCTAACCCTGCTAACTTCCGCATCTCCTAACCCTGCTAACTTCCCCATCTCCTAACCCTGCTAACTTCCGCATCTCCTAACCCTGCTAACTTCCCCATCTCCTAACCCTGCTAACTTCCGCATCTCCTAACCCTGCTAACTTCCGCATCTCCTAACCCTGCTAACTTCCGCATCTCCTAACCCTGCTAACTTCCGCATCTCCTAACCCTGCTAACTTCCGCATCTCCTAACCCTGCTAACTTCCGCATCTCCTAACCCTGCTAACTTCCCCATCTCCTAACCCTGCTAACTTCCGCATCTCCTAACCCTGCTAACTTCCGCATCTCCTAACCCTGCTAACTTCCGCATCTCCTAACCCCGCTAACTTCCGCATCTCATAACCCCGCTAACTTCCGCATCTCCTAACCCTGCTAACTTCCCCATCTCCTAACCCTGCTAACTTCCGCATCTCCTAACCCTGCTAACTTCCGCATCTCCTAACCCTGCTAACTTCCCCATCTCCTAACCCTGCTAACTTCCGCATCTCCTAACCCTGCTAACTTCCGCATCTCCTAACCCTGCTAACTTCCGCATCTCCTAACCCCGCTAACTTCCCCATCTCCTAACCCTGCTAACTTCCCCATCTCCTAACCCTGCTAACTTCCGCATCTCCTAACCCTGCTAACTTCCGCATCTCCTAACCCTGCTAACTTCCCCATCTCCTAACCCTGCTAACTTCCCCATCTCCTAACCCCGCTAACTTCCCCATCTCCTAACCCTGCTAACTTCCGCATCTCCTAACCCTGCTACCTTCCGCATCTCCTAACCCTGCTAACTTCCCCATCTCCTAACCCTGCTAACTTCCGCATCTCCTAACCCTGCTAACTTCCCCATCTCCTAACCCTGCTAACTTCCGCATCTCCTAACCCCGCTAACTTCCCCATCTCCTAACCCCGCTAACTTCCCCATCTCCTAACCCTGCTAACTTCCGCATCTCCTAACCCTGCTACCTTCCGCATCTCCTAACCCTGCTAACTTCCCCATCTCCTAACCCTGCTACCTTCCGCATCTCCTAACCCTGCTAACTTCCCCATCTCCTAACCCTGCTAACTTCCGCATCTCCTAACCCTGCTAACTTCCCCATCTCCTAACCCCGCTAACTTCCGCATCTCCTAACCCCGCTAACTTCCCCATCTCCTAACCCCGCTAACTTCCGCATCTCCTAACCCTGCTAACTTCCGCATCTCCTAACCCTGCTAACTTCCCCATCTCCTAACCCTGCTAACTTCCGCATCTCCTAACCCTGCTAACTTCCGCATCTCCTAACCCTGCTAACTTCCGCATCTCCTAACCCTACTAACTTCCGCATCTCCTAACCCTGCTAACTTCCGCATCTCCTAACCCTGCTAACTTCCGCATCTCCTAACCCTGCTAACTTCCGCATCTCCTAACCCCGCTAACTTCCGCATCTCCTAACCCTGCTAACTTCCCCATCTCCTAACCCTGCTAACTTCCGCATCTCCTAACCCTGCTAACTTCCCCATCTCCTAACCCTGCTAACTTCCGCATCTCCTAACCCTGCTAACTTCCCCATCTCCTAACCCTGCTAACTTCCCCATCTCCTAACCCTGCTAACTTCCGCATCTCCTAACCCTGCTAACTTCCCCATCTCCTAACCCTGCTAACTTCCCCATCTCCTAACCCTGCTAACTTCCGCATCTCCTAACCCTGCTAACTTCCCCATCTCCTAACCCTGCTAACTTCCGCATCTCCTAACCCTGCTAACTTCCCCATCTCCTAACCCTGCTAACTTCCGCATCTCCTAACCCTGCTAACTTCCGCATCTCCTAACCCTGCTAACTTCCGCATCTCCTAACCCTGCTAACTTCCGCATCTCCTAACCCTGCTAACTTCCGCATCTCCTAACCCTGCTAACTTCCGCATCTCCTAACCCTGCTAACTTCCCCATCTCCTAACCCTGCTAACTTCCGCATCTCCTAACCCTGCTAACTTCCGCATCTCCTAACCCTGCTAACTTCCGCATCTCCTAACCCCGCTAACTTCCGCATCTCATAACCCTGCTAACTTCCGCATCTCCTAACCCTGCTAACTTCCCCATCTCCTAACCCTGCTAACTTCCCCATCTCCTAACCCTGCTAACTTCCCCATCTCCTAACCCTGCTAACTTCCGCATCTCCTAACCCCGCTAACTTCAGCATCTCCTAACCCTGCTAACTTCCGCATCTCCTAACCCTGCTAACTTCCGCATCTCCTAACCCTGCTAACTTCCGCATCTCCTAACCCTGCTAACTTCCGCATCTCCTAACCCTGCTAACTTCCGCATCTCCTAACCCTGCTAACTTCCGCATCTCCTAACCCTGCTAACTTCCGCATCTCCTAACCCTGCTAACTTCCGCATCTCCTAACCCTGCTAACTTCCCCATCTCCTAACCCTGCTAACTTCCGCATCTCCTAACCCCGCTAACTTCCGCATCTCCTAACCCTGCTAACTTCCCCATCTCCTAACCCTGCTAACATCCGCATCTCCTAACCCTGCTAACTTCCGCATCTCCTAACCCTGCTTACTTCCGTATCTCCTAACCCTGCTAACTTCCGCATCTCCTAACCCTGCTAACTTCCGCATCTCCTAACCCTGCTAACTTCCGCATCTCCTAACCCTGCTAACTTCCGCATCCCCTAACCCTGCTAACTTCCGCATCTCCTAACCCTGCTAACTTCCGCATCTCCTAACCCTGCTAACTTCCCCATCTCCTAACCCTGCTAACTTCCGCATCTCCTAACCCTGCTAACTTCCGCATCTCCTAACCCTGCTAACTTCCCCATCTCCTAACCCCGCTAACTTCCGCATCTCCTAACCCTGCTAACTTCCGCATCTCCTAACCCTGCTTACTTCCGCATCTCCTAACCCTGCTAACTTCCGCATCTCCTAACCCTGCTAACTTCCGCATCTCCTAACCCTGCTAACTTCCGCATCTCCTAACCCTGCTAACTTCCGCATCCCCTAACCCTGCTAACTTCCGCATCTCCTAACCCTGCTAACTTCCGCATCTCCTAACCCTGCTAACTTCCGCATCTCCTAACCCTGCTAACTTCCCCATCTCCTAACCCTGCTAACTTCCGCATCTCCTAACCCTGCTAACTTCCGCATCTCCTAACCCTGCTAACTTCCGCATCTCCTAACCCTGCTAACTTCCCCATCTCCTAACCCTGCTAACTTCCCCATCTCCTAACCCTGCTAACTTCCGCATCTCCTAACCCTGCTAACTTCCGCATCTCCTAACCCTGCTAACTTCCGCATCTCCTAACCCTGCTAACTTCCGCATCTCCTAACCCTGCTAACTTCCGCATCTCCTAACCCTGCTAACTTCCGCATCTCCTAACCCTGCTAACTTCCGCATCTCCTAACCCTGCTAACATCCGCATCTCCTAACCCCGCTAACTTCCCCATCTCCTAACCCCGCTAACTTCCGCATCTCCTAACCCTGCTAACTTCCGCATCTCCTAACCCTGCTAACTTCCGCATCTCCTAACCCTGCTAACTTCCGCATCTCCTAACCCTGCTAACTTCCCCATCTCCTAACCCTGCTAACATCCGCATCTCCTAACCCCGCTAACTTCCCCATCTCCTAACCCTGCTAACTTCCGCATCTCCTAACCCTGCTAACTTCAGCATCTCCTAACCTGCTAACTTCAGCATCTCCTAACCCTGCTAACTTCCGCATCTCCTAACCCTGCTAACTTCAGCATCTCCTAACCCTGCTAACTTCCGCATCTCCTAACCCTGCTAACTTCCGCATCTACTAACCCTGCTAACTTCCGCATCCCCTAACCCTGCTAACTTCCGCATCTCCTAACCCTGCTAACTTCCGCATCTCCTAACACTGCTAACTTCCGCATCTCCTAACCCTGCTAACTTTCGCATCTCCTAACCCTGCTAACTTCCGCATCTCCTAACCCTGCTAACTTCCGCATCTCCTAACCCTGCTAACTTCCGCATCTCCTAACCCTGCTAACTTCCGCATCTCCTAACCCTGCTAACTTCCGCATCTCCTAACCCTGCTAACTTCCGCATCTCCTAACCCTGCTAACTTCCGCATCTCCTAACCCTGTTAACTTCCGCATCTCCTAACCCTGCTAACTTCCGCATCTCCTAACCCTGCTAACTTCCGCATCTCCTAACCCTGCTAATTTCTGCATCTCCTAACCCTGCTAACTTCCGCATCTCCTAACCCTGCTAACTTCCCCATCTCCTAACCCTGCTAACTTCCGCATCTCCTAACCATTCCAATGTGTGAGACTGCCTTCCAGTAAGTGAGACTGCCTTGTGAGTGTATTCCAATGTGTGAGACTGCCCTCTAGTAAGTGAGACTGCCTTTCAATGACTGAGAGTTCCTTCCAGTAAGTGAGACTGCCTTCCAATGTGTGAGACTGCCTTCCAGTAAGTGAGACTGCCTTGTGAGTGTATTCCAATGTGTGAGACTGCCCTCCAGTAAGTGAGACTGCCTTTCAATGACTGAGAGTTCCTTCCAGTAAGTGAGACTGCCTTCCAATGTGTGAGAGAGTATTCCAATGTGTGAGACTGCCCTCCAGTAATTGAGACTGCCTTCCAGTAAGTGAGACTGCCTTCCAATGTGTGAGAGAGTATTCCAATGTGTGAGACTGCCCTCCAGTAAGTGAGACTGCCTTCCAATTAGTGAGAGTGCCTTTCAGTAAGTGAGACTACCTTCCAATAAGTGAGACTGCCTTCCAATGAGTGAGACTTCCTTTCAGTGAGACTGCCTTCCAATGTGTGAGTCAGATGGTGAGAGAGACTGCCTCATTTATTGGTAAGCGCAGTCAAACATTGGAGGTGATTAACCGTTCACTTCCGGCTGTGATTGTCATTTCCTGCATTGTAACGGTTCCTCACACGGCCCGACATGTCTTTGTGCTATTTATTGTTATCTAAACTCCCCGCTGGTTCAGTTATCCTTAGCTCCAGTGTAACAACGAAACTCACAATTACCCATCTTCCTCATCCGCGGGGTCTCACATCTTATACATCCGCGGGGTCTCACATCTTCCACATCCGCGGGGTCTCACATCTTCCACATCCGCGGGGTCTCACATCTTCCACATCCGCGGGGTCTCACATCTTCCACATCTGCGGGGTCTCACATCTTATACATCCGCGGGGTCTCACATCTTCCACATCCGCGGGGTCTCACATCTTATACATCCGCGGGGTCTCACATCTTCCACATCCGCGGGGTCTCACATCTTATACATCCGCGGGGTCTCACATCTTCCACATCTGCGGGGTCTCACATCATCCACATCCGCGGGGTCTCACATCTTATACATCCGCGGGGTCTCACATCTTCCATATCTGCGGGGTCTCACATCTTCCACATCCGCGGGGTCTCACATCTTATACATCCGCGGGGTCTCACATCTTCCACATCCGCGGGGTCTCACATCTTCCATATCTGCGGGGTCTCACATCTTCCACATCCGCGGGGTCTCACATCTTGCTATACATAGGTGCCTGTTACTAAGGTCATGATTGAATTCTTATCGTGCGTGAACATTTCTGTGCTAAAAAGTAGTACAAAGCTACATAAAATGCGCCGCACGTGTGGAGGTCATTGGTTATTTATACATATGATGCAGTTTGTTGTTTAAAATTAATTTTATCGTATTTTTTACCCAAAGCAGAATTATTGGTATATTTTATTTATAACCAGTGTTATAAATAATATTAAACTAGTCCTTTATATTTATTAGTAGCCATACTGTGAAAATAAAACATTTTGGTAACCTATACAAAAGCAGAAGGCGTCTAGTCCCCAAAATGTAGATCCAGACCCCTCTCGGGCAGTGCAATGGTTAAATCTCAACGCCCCCAGAAATGGTTTCTATATATATATTTGCACGCGCACACCCCCTGTATGGCACTGCCGCATTAAGTGTCCGTCACGAGCATTCAGCTACATTGGTTCATCTTTGTCCTAGCTGTACAGCTGTCACATGCCGTCTCTGCAGCAGCTTTGGGGTTAAACCCTCCTTTTCTCCTATTGTTTCCTTGCTCTCCCGAATAAGAAGCTGCCTTGTGGGGAGAGAGTGAGTCATGGAGCTGTGAGTGGTAAGATCAATCAGTAAGTATGTGGGATAAGAAAGTGTCCGTCAGGAGGGGGCAGCGGGCCAGGCCTCATGCCTCTCTGCTGAGTAGACTCTCTCTGTCTCCAGATGCAGGGGGCAGAGATAGAAACTTCACATTTGCAAGAAAGCTTTTCTCTGCATTTTTCATGAAACCACAAAGAAGCCATATAAGTGAGCCAGAGGCTGTAACCCCTTCCCTGCTGCAATATTCCATATTAGTCTTGCATTGTTCCAACAACCCTTAGACATACAGTATCCTCAGTAGGTATTCGGCTTTGAGGATTTAGAACCAAAACAGTATTTTATTCTGATCAGAACCAGTCAGAGGTGACTCAGACATACTTTGCACATCCCTCCTACACTAAGGAGTTCATGGAATAACTCACCAGTAAATAACGCAGGAGGGAGAGGGAGGAGCGGGTATGATGCCTTTTATTGGAACAACAAGTAGTTGATGTTACAGGCTTTCCCACCTTTCAGACAGAGACACACCTGATGCAGGACCCTGAGAGGTGGGAAGATTGATATGTTACAGGCTTTCCCACCTCTCAGGCAGAGACACACCCGATGCAGGACCCTGAGAGGTGGGAAGATTGATATGTTACAGGCTTTCCCACCTCTCAGGCAGAGACACACCCGATGCAGGACCCTGAGAGGTGGGAAGATTGATATGTTACAGGCTTTCCCACCTCTCAGGCAGAGACACACCCGATGCAGGACCCTGAGAGGTGGGAAGATTGATATGTTACAGGCTTTCCCACCGCTCAGGCAGAGACACACCCGATGCAGGACCCCGAGAGGTGGGAAGATTGATATGTTACAGGCTTTCCCACCGCTCAGGCAGAGACACACCCGATGCAGGACCCTGAGAGGTGGGAAGATTGATATGTTACAGGCTTTCCCACCGCTCAGGCAGAGACACACCTGATGCAGGACCCTGAGAGGTGGGAAGCTTGTAACATATCAACTACGTGTTGGTCCAATAAAGGTATCGTACCCCCCAACCCCCCCACGACCACCACCTCCCTCTCCCTCTCGCGTTACTACATGGAGGTCAGGACCAGCATTGCCACGCACCCTTCTTTGTTAATTTCAGGAGGGGAGACATATTTGAGACTGTTGATCATGGGAATTAGTGAGATTACCTTTCAATGGCCGAGACTGCATTCCATTGAGTGAGACTACCGCAATGACAGAGACTGCCTTCCAAGGAATGAGACTACCGCAATGACAGAGACTGCCTTCCAAGGAATGAGACTACCGCAATGACAGAGACTGCCTTCCAAGGAATGAGACTACCTCAATGACAGAGACTGCCTTCCAAGGAATGAGGCTACCTCAATGACAGAGACTGCCTTCCAAGGAATGAGGCTACCGCAATGACAGAGACTGCCTTCCAAGGAATGAGACTACCGCAATGACAGAGACTGCCTTCCAAGGAATGAGGCTACCGCAATGACAGAGACTGCCTTCCAAGGAATGAGGCTACCGCAATGACAGAGACTGCCTTCCAAGGAATGAGACTACCGCAATGACAGAGACTGCCTTCCAAGGAATGAGACTACCGCAATGACAGAGACTGCCTTCCAAGGAATGAGACTACCGCAATGACAGAGACTGCCTTCCAAGGAATGAGACTACCTCAATGACAGAGACTGCCTTCCAAGGAATGAGGCTACCTCAATGACAGAGACTGCCTTCCAAGGAATGAGGCTACCTCAATGACAGAGACTGCCTTCCAAGGAATGAGACTACCGCAATGACAGAGACTGCCTTCCAAGGAATGAGACTACCTCAATGACAGAGACTGCCTTCTAAGGAATGAGGCGTGTCTAAAGTGTCACCATAAGTGATTTTGTTGTGAAACGGACGTACATAAGAACCGTTAGTGCATCTTTGTGCCAATGTAACCACTTTGTATGTGTTAGGCGGTGTGTGCGTGGCGTTACCGGCCGAGTTTGGATGTTGTCTGTGGTGCACGTTTGTAAATGCTATGTTATATTACACTACACGCATGCGCCACTTTTGGGCACCAGAAGGTAAGGAGACGCAAGCATTTCTTATAAGAACACGACGCACATCATGCAAAGATTACCAAATGTAAGGACATGAATAATGTCTCGTACAGACAGGGGCCGCTAATCATTCCAGGAGAGAGATGTTTCTATTTTATTTTTAACACAATACCCTCTTATACTCTGGTTTAAGAAAAACAAAAC
>NC_134490.1:1989898-2059812 GCF_040206685.1 Ascaphus truei | reverse complement strand
ATTTATAACAAACTAGCTGAGAGACCCGCGTTGCCCGGGATGTAAATGCGTAATAGGTAGTATTATTTATAAATCGTGGAACAATAGGTGACTATTGTTGTAAAGGTTGGATAATAATGTTGAAAAGAAAGATGGAATAAAATGTAATACGATGTTGTTTAAAAATGGTTTATTGTAAACACACCACAGTACAATGTATATTTTGGTGACATAACAGATGTAAAAATGTGAGGCGTGTGTCCTGCTAGGGTGTGAGGCGGCGGGTGGCGCGTGGGTTGTGAGTGCTGTCTGTGAGTGGGGGTCCTGCTAGGGTGTGAGGCGGCGGGTGGCGCGTGGGTTGTGAGTGCTGTCTGTGAGTGGGGGTCCTGCTAGGGTGTGAGGCGGCGGGGTGGCGCGTGGGTTGTGAGTGCTGTCTGTGAGTGGGGTCCTGCTAGGGTGTGAGGCGGTGGGTCAGTGATGTCGGTGCGTAGGGGCGGGAGGCAGCAGGTGTGTGTGGCGGCAGGTATGTGTCGAGTGTGGCGGGTGTCTGTTGAGTGCGTGCAGCGGCTGTGAGGTGGTGGGTGAAAGGCAGAGGCGGGCGGAGTAAGGGTGGGTGTTAGGCAGAGGCGGGTGGGCGCGAAAGCAGAGGCGGGAAGGCAGGGGTGGGAAGGCGGGCAGGAAGGCGAAGTGTGGTGGGAAGGGGTGGAGAAGGGGGGGAGGGGGGGAAGGGGGTGGGAGGGGGGAAGGGGAGTGGAGGGGGGGGGAAAGGGTGCGGAGGGGGGGGAAAGGGGAGCGGAGGGGGGGGAAGGGGAGCGGAGGGGGGGGGAAAGGGGAGCGGAGGGGGGGAAAGGGGAGCGGGAGAGCGAGAGGGGAAAAGGGGAGCGGAGGGCAGGGGGAGAAAGGGGAGTGGAGGGCGGGGGGAGAAAGGGGATCGGGGGGGAGAAAGGGGAGCGGGGGGGAGAAAGGGGAGCAGGGGGGAAAGGGGAGCGGGGGGAAAAGGGAGTGAGTGAGGGGGGGGAAAGGGGAGTGGGTGTGGGGGGGAAAGGGGAGTGGATGAGGGGGGGAAAGGGGAGTGGGTGAGGGGGGAAAGGGAGTGGGTGAGGGGGGGGGGAAAGGGGAGTGGGTGAGGGGGGGAGAAGGGGAGTGGGTGAGGGGCGGGGGAAGAGGAGTGGTTGAGGGGGGGAAGGGGAGTGGGTGAGGGGGGGAAAGGGAGTGGGGGGAAAGGGGAGTGGGGGGAAAGGGGAGTGGGGAGGGGGGGGGAAGGGGAGTGGGGAGGGGCGGGGAAAGGGGAGGGGGGGAAAGGGGAGGGGGGGAGGGGGGGGAAGGGGAGTAGGGGAGGGGGGGAAAGGGGAGGGGGGGAAAGGGGTGTGGGGGGGAAAGGGGAGTGGGGGGGGAAAGGGGAGTGGGGGGGGAAGGGGAGTGGGGGGGAAGGGGAGTGGGGGAGGGGGGGGAAAGGGGAGGGGGGGGAAAGGGGAGTGGGGAAGGAGGGGAAGGGGAGTGGGGGAGGGGGGTGGAGAGCAGTGGGCATATGTATTGTCATAATTTATGTATGTGCATGCCCCCCCCCCTCCGGGCATCCGTCCCCCCGCTGGTTCGCTCCCTCGTTCCCCGTGACTCGCCCCCCCCCGTTACCCGTGACTAGCGGCTCCCCCCCCCCCCCCGGTTCCCCGTGATTTGCGGCTCGCCCCCCCCCGTTCCCCGTTCCCCGTGACTCGCCCCCCGTTCCCCGTGACTCGCGGCTCGCCCCCCCCCCCCCCCCGTTCCCCGTGACTCGCCCCCCCCCCCCCATTCCTTGTGACTCGCGCTCCCCCCCCCCCCCGGCGCCCGCTTCCCCCCGATGTGCCGTCCGGCTGAGTGAGGCGTGTGCAGGCGGCGGCAGGAAGCGCCCTGTGTGGGCCTGTGTGTTCCTGTGTGTTCCTGTCTGGGCCTGTGTGTTCCTGTGTGGGGCCTGTGTGTTCCTTTGTGGGGCCTGTGTGTTCCTGTGTGGGGCCTGTGTGTGGGGCCTGTGTGTTCCTGTGTGGGGCTTGTGTGGGCCTGAGGCGCGAGGCTCCACGCCTGAAATAGGAGAGTTACTGGCAGTGGTGTGCCTTACCTGAGGGGGAGGCAGCGCCGGGGAGGTGAGGGAGCGGCTGGGGTAGGAGGGCCGCGCTTCCCCTTTGTCTGGAGCCGGTGCAGGGCGGCGCACGTGATGGGGGGGGGCGGACAGAGGGGGGGGGAGGGTGTGTGTGTGTGTGTGTGTCCTGTCTGTCTATCTGTGTCCTGTCTGTGTGTGTCTCAGTGTGTGTGTGTGTGTATCTTTGTGTGTGTCTCAGTGTCCTGCCTGTGTGTGTCTCTGTGTGTGTGTGTCTCTGTGTGAGTGTATATGTGTGTATGTGTGTGTGTGTGTCCTGTCTGTATATATGTGTCCTGTCTGTGTATCTCAGTGTGTGTGTGTGTATCTGTGTGTGTCTCAGTGTGTGTGTATCTTTGTGTGTGTCTCAGTGTCCTGCCTGTGTGTGTCTCCGTCGTGTGTGTGTGTGTGTGTGTGTGTGTGTGTGTGTGTGTGTGTGTGTGTGTGTGTGTGTGTGTGTCCGGCCAATGAGAGGTGTGCGGGGGGCGGGCCAAGGGAGCCAATGAGATTGCCGCTAGGGACACAGGGAGACACATACAGACACGGACACATAGAACACTTTCACAAATATATAGTAGATTACAACAGAGATGCCGATAAAATTAAAAACATTAGTTGTAAACATTGGCACATCGTCAGAAAGGATCCATAGCGCAAAGATATTGTTCCAGAAAAATCTAATGTTCTGTTCCGTAGGGCAAATAACATCAAAGTGAGATTAGCACCTAGTGCTTTGCCCATTGTAAAAGAAGAGCCCAGGAATCGTTGGCCAGCACAGGTAAAGGGGTTCTTTGGATGTACAACCTGTAAGGCTTGCTAACACAGGGCACAAGATACACCCAAAGTCACCTCCCATGTTACCCATGAGAGCTTTGTGATTGAAAAACAACATAAGTTGTCAAACAGACCATGTTGTTTACCTGTTGGAGTGCCCTTGTGGCCACCAATATGTGGGCAAAACAACGAGGCCTGTCAAAATTTGAATACTGGAGCACTTGGGTAACATCAGACGAAAGATTCTGACCCATTCTGTATCCAAACACTTCATGATCCATCACCAAGCGGACCCAAAAGGGTTAGAAGGTTCCGCTATAGAACATGTTACAGCTCATTGGCGAGGAGGAGATAGGGACAAGGACCTATCTAGAAGGGAAACCTTCTGGACACACAAATTAAAAACACTTGTACCCAGGGGACATAGATCTGGGGGTCTCTCTGTCCTAAACCCATCTTAGTTAGGGGTAGTGTGATGTTGGTTGGCTCCTTCCATATGCCTTCAGGCATTATAGGTTAGATTGAGCTGCTAGGATAAGTCCGGATTTAGGACATTTTGAAGGCTTAATAATGATATATTTTTAGGATTTTTATGATGTTATCTTGTACTTTTGTGTGTTTTATGTTTCATGGATTTATTTTAACTTTTAAATACTATTGTATAAATGTGTTTTACTGTTTAGATATGTAGTGTGTCAGACGGCATTCTAGATTACTATTGGCCCAACTGCTGTACCGTTCCCTCCTTCCCTTAATATCAGACATCTGTCAATCACTGTCAATCAGACCGCGTGAGGGTGTATAACGCTGAGGAGGTAGGTGTAGGTAGGGGTGAGAGACTCCTGAGGAAGCTGCTTGACAGAGAAACACGCTGAGTGTGCCCAAGCCCCATCGGAGACCCAGGGAGGAGGTTCTGTGCAGAGGAAGGCGTCACCCGGGTTTCCTGGCGATCGAGACCGGATCCGGAAATGACGTCACCAGGTGATTCAGCCCCGCTGAGTGTGGTGAGAACACGACTCCTCGCTTGCGGGAGCCGCCCTCTTACACCCTGAATGGTTGATTTTAATGTATGTAGCGGTGTTTCCCTCACCCTCTGGGACATTCCTCGGCTACCAGGTGTCTGATGATGCTGCTCAGCACCTCCATCTGCCGCAGGCTCCAGGAGTTCTGGAAGAGCCCCTGCGGAAGAACTCTCTCATACTCCCCCTGACAGACTGCACGCCCAGGCAGAAGTATATTTGATAAGAGGAACAGTCTTTATTCCTTCTGCACAAAGTATACAGTGGATACACAGCATACTCTATCACTGCTCTCCAGCCTCCGGATGGTCCCTGGGCTCACACCCCCAGCCATGGGCACCAAGAGCGGTCCTGGCTCTTCCCATACTCCCTAGTGGAGCAAGGGTATGGTACTCACTCCCACTCCCCACGGGGAGGGGATAGAAGGTGACAGAGTCCTGCACACCTCTCTGTGAGACCAGTCCCTCTCAGGGGAGAGACACAACTGAAACAATTTAGTACCGATGGGGAGGGTCCAAGGTCTGAGCCCCTTATTGGGCAGAACACAGGCCTTAGCCACCCCCCTTGGCACTCAAGGGAGCTGCTTGCTGGTGGGGGAAACCCTGGATTGGGCCTAACACTGCCTGCACTGATACCAGGATTTACATGTCAGGCAGGGTAGATTAGTAGCCACGCCAGGCATGGCCACATGTATTTGATGTAAGCCTCGAATTCGGAGGGACCTCTGTTCTAAATATATTCCTATGATTCAGTACCGTCTGCCCTGTTATCTTTCTTCCCTTTTTTGGGGGTCACCGGGACGAGTGTGTACAAGTTCACCTCCGCCTGCCACAGATTTGGACACGCTTTAATGACGGCTGGTTTGTGAGTATAAAATTCGGAGACACGTCTGATACGTCTTGTTCCTTCTCCGTGGTGCCCATCCCCCGCTTGCGTCACGCTGTTGATGTCATTGATGTCACTGTGCCCCCGTTGTACCGCACTGTGGAATATGTCGTTGCTTTACAAATAAAGGATAATAATAATTAGCAGCAGACACTGACTTCTCCTAACAGCAGGGTGCCGGGGCCCCGCTCCCAGGGGCACAGGCAGGGTGCCGGGGCCCCGCTCCCAGGGGCACAGGCAGGGTGCCGGGGCCCCCCTTCCCGGGGCACAGGCAGGGTGCGGGGACCCCTTCCCGGGGCACAGGCAGGGTGCCGGGGTCCCCCTTCCCGGGGCACAGGCAGGGTGCGGGGACCCTTTCCCAGGGCACAGGCAGGATGCGGGGTCCCCCTTCCCGGGGCACAGGCAGGGTGCCGGGGTCCCCCTACCCGGGGCACAGGCAGGGTGCTGGGGTCCCCCTTCCCGGGGCACAGGCAGGGTGCCGGGGTCCCCCGCTCCCCGGGGCACAGGCAGGGTGCCAGGGTCCCCCGCTCCCCGGGGCACAGGCAGGGTGCCGGGGTCCCCCTTCCCAGGGCGCAGGCAGGGTGCCGGGGTCCCCCTTGCCGGGGCACAGGCAGGGTGCCGGGGTCCCCCTTCCCGGGGCACAGGCAGGGTGCGGGGTCCCCCTTCCCGGGGCACAGGCAGGGTGCCGGGGTCCCCCTCTCCCAGGGGCACAGGCAGGGTGCCGGGGTCCCGCTCCCTGGGGCACAGGCAGAGTGCGGGGTCCCCTTCCCGGGGCACAGGCAGGGTGCCGGGGTCCCCCTTCCCGGGGCACAGGCAGGTGCCGGGGTTCCCCTTCCCAGGGCACAGGCAGGGTGCCGGGGTCCCCCTCTCCCAGGGGCACAGGCAGGGTGCGGGGTCCCCCTTCCCGGGGCACAGGCAGGGTGCTGGGGTCCCCCTTCCCGGGGCACAGGCAGGGTGCGGGGTCCCCCTTCCCGGGGCACAGGCAGGGTGCGGGGACCCTTTCCCAGGGCACAGGCAGGGTGCGGGGTCCCCCTTCCCGGGGCACAGGCAGGGTGCCGGGGTCCCCCTACCCGGGGCACAGGCAGGGTGCTGGGGTCCCCCTTCCCGGGGCACAGGCAGGGTGCCGGGGTCCCCCGCTCCCCGGGGCACAGGCAGGGTGCCGGGGTCCCCCGCTCCCCGGGGCACAGGCAGGGTGCCGGGGTCCCCCTTCCCGGGGCGCAGGCAGGGTGCCGGGGTCCCCCTTCCCGGGGCACAGGCAGGGTGCCGGGGTCCCCCTTCCCGGGGCACAGGCAGGGTGCGGGGTCCCCCTTCCCGGGGCACAGGCAGGGTGCCGGGGTCCCCCTCTCCCAGGGGCACAGGCAGGGTGCCGGGGTCCCGCTCCCTGGGGCACAGGCAGGGTGCGGGGTCCCCTTCCCGGGGCACAGGCAGGGTGCCGGGGTCCCCCTTCCCGGGGCACAGGCAGGTGCCGGGGTTCCCCTTCCCGGGGCACAGGCAGGGTGCCGGGGTTCCCCTTCCCGGGGCACAGGCAGGGTGCCGGGGTCCCCCTTCCCGGGGCACAGGCAGGGTGCGGGGTCCCCCTTCCCGGGGCACAGGCAGGGTGCGGGGTCCCCCTTCCCGGGGCACAGGCAGGGTGCGGGGTCCCCCTTCCCGGGGCACAGGCAGGGTGCGGGGTCCCCCTTCCCGGGGCACAGGCAGGGTGCGGGGTCCCCCTTCCCCGGGGCACAGGCAGGATGCCGGGGTCCCCCGCTCCCCGGGGCACAGGCAGGGTGCGGGGTCCCCCTTCCCCGGGGCACAGGCAGGGTGCCGGGGTCCCGCTTCCCGGGGCACAGGCAGGGTGCCGGGGTCCCCCTTCCCAGGGCACAGGCAGGGTGCCGGGGTCCTGCTCCCTGGGGCACAGGCAGGGTGCCGGGGTCCCCCTTCCTGGGGCACAGGCAGGGTGCAGGGGTCCCCCTTCCCGGGGCACAGGCAGGGTGCCGGGGTCCCCCATCCCGGGGCACAGGCAGGGTTCCGGGATCCCCCTTCCCGGGGCACAGGCAGGGTGCCGGGGTCCCCCTTCCCGGGGCACAGGCAGGGGGCCGGGGTCCCCCGCTCCCCGGGGCACAGGCAGGGTGCCGGGGTCCCCCTTCCCGGGGCACAGGCAGGGTGCTGGGGTCCCCCTTCCCGGGGCACAGGCAGGGTGCCGGGGTCCCCCTTCCCGGGGCACAGGCAGGGGGCCGGGGTCCCCCGCTCCCCGGGGCACAGGCAGGGTGCTGGGGTTCCCCTTCCCGGGGCACAGGCAGGGTGCAGGGTCCCCCTTCTCGGGGCACAGGCAGGGTGCCGGGGTCCCGCTCCCCGGGGCACAGGCAGGGTGCCGGGGTTCCCCTTCCCGGGGCACAGGCAGGGTGCCGGGGTCCCCCTTCCCGGGGCACAGGCAGGGTGCCGGGGTTCCCCTTCCCGGGGCACAGGCAGGGTGCAGGGTCCCCCTTCCCGGGGCACAGGCAGGGTGCCGGGGTCCCCCATCCCGGGGCACAGGCAGGGTGCTGGGGTCCCCCTTCCCGGGGCACAGGCAGGGTGCCGGGGTCCCCCTTCCCGGGGCACAGGCAGGGGGCCGGGGTCCCCCGCTCCCCGGGGCACAGGCAGGGGGCCGGGGTCCCCCGCTCCCCGGGGCACAGGCAGGGTGCCGGGGTTCCCCTTCCCGGAGCACAGGCAGGGTGCAGGGTCCCCCTTCCCGGGGCACAGGCAGGGTGCCGGGGTCCCGCTCCCCGGGGCACAGGCAGGGTGCCGGGTTCCCCTTCCCGGGGCACAGGCAGGGTGCCGGGGTCCCCCTTCCCGGGGCACAGGCAGGGTGCCGGGGTTCCCCTTCCCAGGGCACAGGCAGGGTGCGGGGTCCCCCTCTCCCAGGGGCACAGGCAGGGTGCGGGGTCCCCCTTCCCGGGGCACAGGCAGGTGCCGGGGTCCCCCTTCCCGGGGCACAGACAGGGTGCCGGGGTCCCGCTCCCCGGGGCACAGGCAGGGTGCCGGGGTCCCGCTCCCTGGGGCACAGGCAGAGTGCGGGGTCCCCTTCCCGGGGCACAGGCAGGGTGCCGGGGTCCCCCTTCCCGGGGCACAGGCAGGTGCCGGGGTTCCCCTTCCCAGGGCACAGGCAGGGTGCCGGGGTCCCCCTCTCCCAGGGGCACAGGCAGGGTGCGGGGTCCCCCTTCCCGGGGCACAGGCAGGGTGCTGGGGTCCCCCTTCCCGGGGCACAGGCAGGGTGCGGGGTCCCCCTTCCCGGGGCACAGGCAGGGTGCGGGGACCCTTTCCCAGGGCACAGGCAGGGTGCGGGGTCCCCCTTCCCGGGGCACAGGCAGGGTGCCGGGGTCCCCCTACCCGGGGCACAGGCAGGGTGCTGGGGTCCCCCTTCCCGGGGCACAGGCAGGGTGCCGGGGTCCCCCGCTCCCCGGGGCACAGACAGGGTGCCGGGGTCCCCCGCTCCCCGGGGCACAGGCAGGGTGCCGGGGTCCCCCTTCCCGGGGCGCAGGCAGGGTGCCGGGGTCCCCCTTCCCGGGGCACAGGCAGGGTGCCGGGGTCCCCCTTCCCGGGGCACAGGCAGGGTGCGGGGTCCCCCTTCCCGGGGCACAGGCAGGGTGCCGGGGTCCCCCTCTCCCAGGGGCACAGGCAGGGTGCCGGGGTCCCGCTCCCTGGGGCACAGGCAGGGTGCGGGGTCCCCTTCCCGGGGCACAGGCAGGGTGCCGGGGTCCCCCTTCCCGGGGCACAGGCAGGTGCCGGGGTTCCCCTTCCCGGGGCACAGGCAGGGTGCCGGGGTTCCCCTTCCCGGGGCACAGGCAGGGTGCCGGGGTCCCCCTTCCCGGGGCACAGGCAGGGTGCGGGGTCCCCCTTCCCGGGGCACAGGCAGGGTGCGGGGTCCCCCTTCCCGGGACACAGGCAGGGTGCGGGGTCCCCCTTCCCGGGGCACAGGCAGGGTGCGGGGTCCCCCTTCCCGGGGCACAGGCAGGGTGCGGGGTCCCCCTTCCCCGGGGCACAGGCAGGATGCCGGGGTCCCCCGCTCCCCGGGGCACAGGCAGGGTGCGGGGTCCCCCTTCCCCGGGGCACAGGCAGGGTGCCGGGGTCCCGCTCCCCGGGGCACAGGCAGGGTGCCGGGGTCCCCCTTCCCAGGGCACAGGCAGGGTGCCGGGGTCCTGCTCCCTGGGGCACAGGCAGGGTGCCGGGGTCCCCCTTCCTGGGGCACAGGCAGGGTGCAGGGGTCCCCCTTCCCGGGGCACAGGCAGGGTGCCGGGGTCCCCCATCCCGGGGCACAGGCAGGGTGCCGGGATCCCCCTTCCCGGGGCACAGGCAGGGTGCCGGGGTCCCCCTTCCCGGGGCACAGGCAGGGGGCCGGGGTCCCCCGCTCCCCGGGGCACAGGCAGGGTGCCGGGGTCCCCCTTCCCAGGGCACAGGCAGGGTGCTGGGGTCCCCCTTCCCGGGGCACAGGCAGGGTGCCGGGGTCCCCCTTCCCGGGGCACAGGCAGGGGGCCGGGGTCCCCCGCTCCCCGGGGCACAGGCAGGGTGCTGGGGTTCCCCTTCCCGGGGCACAGGCAGGGTGCAGGGTCCCCCTTCTCGGGGCACAGGCAGGGTGCCGGGGTCCCGCTCCCCGGGGCACAGGCAGGGTGCCGGGGTTCCCCTTCCCGGGGCACAGGCAGGGTGCCGGGGTCCCCCTTCCCGGGGCACAGGCAGGGTGCCGGGGTTCCCCTTCCCGGGGCACAGGCAGGGTGCAGGGTCCCCCTTCCCGGGGCACAGGCAGGGTGCCGGGGTCCCCCATCCCGGGGCACAGGCAGGGTGCTGGGGTCCCCCTTCCCGGGGCACAGGCAGGGTGCCGGGGTCCCCCTTCCCGGGGCACAGGCAGGGGGCCGGGGTCCCCCGCTCCCCGGGGCACAGGCAGGGGGCCGGGGTCCCCCGCTCCCCGGGGCACAGGCAGGGTGCCGGGGTTCCCCTTCCCGGGGCACAGGCAGGGTGCAGGGTCCCCCTTCCCGGGGCACAGGCAGGGTGCCGGGGTCCCGCTCCCCGGGGCACAGGCAGGGTGCCGGGTTCCCCTTCCCGGGGCACAGGCAGGGTGCCGGGGTCCCCCTTCCCGGGGCACAGGCAGGGTGCCGGGGTTCCCCTTCCCAGGGCACAGGCAGGGTGCGGGGTCCCCCTCTCCCAGGGGCACAGGCAGGGTGCGGGGTCCCCCTTCCCGGGGCACAGGCAGGTGCCGGGGTCCCCCTTCCCGGGGCACAGACAGGGTGCCGGGGTCCCGCTCCCCGGGGCACAGGCAGGGTGCCGGGGTTCCCCTTCCCGGGGCACAGGCAGGGTGCCGGGGTTCCCCTTCCCGGGGCACAGGCAGGGTGCGGGGTCCCCCTTCCCCGGGGCACAGGCAGGGTGCCGGGGTCCCCCTTCCCGGGGCACAGGCAGGGTGCCGGGGTCCCCCTTCCCGGGGCACAGGCAGGGTGCCGGGGTCCCCCTTCCCGGGGCACAGGCAGGGTTCCGGGGTCCCCCTTCCCGGGGCACAGGCAGGGTGCGGGGTCCCCCTTCCCGGGGCACAGGCAGGGTGCCGGGGTCCCCCTCTCCCAGGGGCACAGGCAGGGGGGTATTTGTAGGGGTGGAGGGGGCTGGCCTGCCTGGGCGTGAGGACCGGGGGGCTCTTTGGTCTCCGGCCCCCTCACTTGCTCTTCTGTTTATTCCTAAACGCACCAGGGAGACGTCTCGCTGCTCCCAGCAGGGCGGCGCCAATCTAGTTCTAAGGAGATCACCCAATAACTGCCCCAATCCCAGCTACTTGTGTTCTTATACTAAATGTATGTTAGGTCAGGTTCCCCCCCTCTGTATTACAGGCTCCCCCCCCCTCTGTATTACAGGCTCCCCCCCTCTCTGTATTACAGGCTCCCCCCCTCTCTGTATTACAGGCTCCCCCCCTCTCTGTATTACAGGCTCCCCCCTCTCTGTATTACAGGCTCCCCCCCTCTGTATTACAGGCTCCCCCCCCTCTCTGTATTACAGGCTCCCCCGCCCCCCGCCTCTGCACGGTGTATTACAGGCTCCCCCGCCTCTGCGCTCTGTGTATTAGAGAATCCCCCCCGCCTCTGTGCTCTGTGAATTAGAGAAGTCCCCCCGCCCCCCGCCTCTGCGCTCTGTGTATTACAGAAACCCCCCTCCTCTGAGCTCTGTGTATTAGAGAAGCCACCGGTCTCTGAGCTCTGTGTATTACAGGCTCCCCCCTCCTCTGAGCTCTGTGTATTAGAGATATCCCACCTCTGCGCTCTGTGTATTAGAGATATCCCGCCTCTGCGCTCTGTGTATTAGAGAAGCCCCCCGCCTCTGAGCTCTGTGTATTAGAGAAGCCCCCCGCCTCTGAGCTCTGTGTATTACAGAAGCCCCCCACCTCTGAGCTCTGTGTATTACAGAAGCCCCCCGCCTCTGCGCTCTGTGTATTACAGAAGCCCTTTGTTAGAAAAGGTATATAAACCGCTCATCCGCATATGATATTTGGTGCTAAGATGCGATATTCAACAGGTGCTTCAAGGGAAAAAAATATATATTTTACAGAGTAGATCCCAAGAGGATCAAAAAAGGCTCCCTCATATAATAAGCACTCAATGTTAGTACATTGTGGTGAGACTTACAATAGTCTATCGGTGTCAATACCTTAAGATAGGACAAAGTGTGGCCCTTCTCGACCGGATTAGCTTAGGAAAAATAATAAAATTTTATTAATTACTTAATTGATCAGGATTAAAAACACATATGAAACATTCAAACATTAAAAATACCCCATATTGAAGTGGTTGGGTGAGCTAGCAGTATATTGCTATAGTATATTCACCACAGACGTCTGAATAGCGATTTTGACTGTTAGTGGACAAGCAGGTAAGTATGCTCTCTCAAACCTAAATGGCGGAAAGAGATATTATCGGAGATGTAGTCTCTATAGCTAGCTAAGTATGTAGGTTACCTCTATCCAAGGGTATAATGAATCATATATACTGTGTATGACCCTGCAGGGACAGAATAGGCAAGGGATAGTATTTCTATTATCCCTAAAGTGTCTGAGTGCTTTCGCCGTAGGTTGTACTTGTTCGGGACACTATATATACAATGTGTTAATAGCTCTGGGGTATGGTCATCCCGTGAGTGATGTAAGTTAGTGCAAGAGGGTTCCGTTTCCAAAGAGCCCAATATAACCATATGGTAAATTCTAGTATCTCTTGTAGAATATAGATGGTAAGCTGGAAGCCCCCACTGCGGGCAATACCACGTGAGACACACTTGCAAAGTCTGCTGCTCTAATGCAAGCCTATGTTCAATTCGGTGTTGTCCCTACTGTGATATGGTAGATTCTGGTATCTCTAATAGATGGTAAGCTGGAGAACCCCCACTGTGGGCAAGACCACTCAAAAACACATATGCAGGGTTAGCTAGCTTAGTGCAAGCCTGTAATCAAAAACCTTGCTGTCCCTGCTTAATGGTGTTACCAAAACATATGATGTCACAGTCAGATTATTGGTAGCTAAAGGATATAATCATCCCGTAGTTGGCACAAATAGCTCCGTTTTAGGAAGACTAATACAACGATATTGCAGGTTCAAATATCTCTAGTGTGTGTGGTTATAGGCTGGAAGCCCCCACTGCGGGAAAACCACTTGGGGCACACATGTAATTCGCTGTATATCCTGTATCGATACAAGCCTGTCTTCCAAAATGCTGCTGTCTCTGCTCGCTGACGCTGCCACTTCTGATGACGTCACTCGTGACGTCACCACGTCCCAGCGTGAGCGAGCAGAGACAGCAGCATTTTGGAAGACAGGCTTGTATCGATACAGGATATACAGCGAATTACATGTGTGCCCCAAGTGGTTTTCCCGCAGTGGGGGCTTCCAGCCTATAACCACACACACTAGAGATATTTGAACCTGCAATATCGTTGTATTAGTCTTCCTAAAACGGAGCTATTTGTGCCAACTACGGGATGATTATATCCTTTAGCTACCAATAATCTGACTGTGACATCATATGTTTTGGTAACACCATTAAGCAGGGACAGCAAGGTTTTTGATTACAGGCTTGCACTAAGCTAGCTAACCCTGCATATGTGTTTTTGAGTGGTCTTGCCCACAGTGGGGGTTCTCCAGCTTACCATCTATTAGAGATACCAGAATCTACCATATCACAGTAGGGACAACACCGAATTGAACATAGGCTTGCATTAGAGCAGCAGACTTTGCAAGTGTGTCTCACGTGGTATTGCCCGCAGTGGGGGCTTCCAGCTTACCATCTATATTCTACAAGAGATACTAGAATTTACCATATGGTTATATTGGGCTCTTTGGAAACGGAACCCTCTTGCACTAACTTACATCACTCACGGGATGACCATACCCCAGAGCTATTAACACATTGTATATATAGTGTCCCGAACAAGTACAACCTACGGCGAAAGCACTCAGACACTTTAGGGATAATAGAAATACTATCCCTTGCCTATTCTGTCCCTGCAGGGTCATACACAGTATATATGATTCATTATACCCTTGGATAGAGGTAACCTACATACTTAGCTAGCTATAGAGACTACATCTCCGATAATATCTCTTTCCGCCATTTAGGTTTGAGAGAGCATACTTACCTGCTTGTCCACTAACAGTCAAAATCGCTATTCAGACGTCTGTGGTGAATATACTATAGCAATATACTGCTAGCTCACCCAACCACTTCAATATGGGGTATTTTTAATGTTTGAATGTTTCATATGTGTTTTTAATCCTGATCAATTAAGTAATTAATAAAATTTTATTATTTTTCCTAAGCTAATCCGGTCGAGAAGGGCCACACTTTGTCCTATCTTAAGGTATTGACACCGATAGACTATTGTAAGTCTCACCACAATGTACTAACATTGAGTGCTTATTATATGAGGGAGCCTTTTTTGATCCTCTTGGGATCTACTCTGTAAAATATTACAGAAGCCCCCCACCTCTGAGCTCTGTGTATTACAGAAGCCCCCCGCCTCTGCGCTCTGTGTATTAGAGAAGCCCCCCGCCTCTGAGCTCTGTGTATTACAGAAGCCCCCCGCCTCTGCGCTCTGTGTATTAGATAAGCCCCCGCCTCTGCGCTCTGTGTATTACAGAAGCCCCCCACCTCTGAGCTCTGTGTATTACAGAAGCCCCCCACCTCTGAGCTCTGTGTATTACAGACTCCCGCCGCCTCTGCGCTCTGTGTATTACAGGCTCCCCGCCTCTGCACTCTGTGTATTACAGGCTCCCCGCCTCTGCGCTCTGTGTATTACAGAAGCCCCCCCGCCTCTGAGCTCTGTATTACAGGCTCCCCGCCTCTGCGCTCTGTGTATTACAGAAGCCCCCCACCTCTGCGCTCTGTGTATTAGAGAAGCCCCCCACCTCTGCGCTCTGTGTATTACAGAAGCCCCCCACCTCTGCGCTCTCTGTATTAAAGGCTCCCCCCACCTCTGCGCTCTGTGTATTACAGACTCCACCGCCTCTGCGCTCTGTGTATTACAGAAGCCCCCGCCTCTGCGCTCTGTGTATTACAGAAGCCCCCGCCTATGCGCTCTGTGTATTACAGAAGCCCCCGGACTCTGAGCTCTGTGTATTAGAGAAGCCCCCTGCCTCTGAGCTCTATGTATTACAGAAGCCCCCCACCTCTGAGCTCTGTATTACAGAAGCCCCCTGCCTCTGCACTCTGTGTATTACAGAAGCCCCCGCCTCTGCTCTCTGTGTATTACAGAAGCCCCCCACCTCTGAGCTCTGTGAATTACAGAAGCCCCCTGCCTCTGCGCTCTGTGTATTACAGAAGCCCCCCACCTCTGAGCTCTGTGTATTACAGAAGCCCCCCACCTCTGAGATCTGTGTATTACAGAAGCCCCCTGCCTCTGCGCTCTGTGTATTACAGAAGCCCCCCACCTCTGAGCTCTGTGTATTACAGAAGCCCCCCACCTCTGAGCTCTGTGTATTACAGAAGCCCCCTGCCTCTGCGCTCTGTGTATTACAGAAGCCCCCCACCTCTGAGCTCTGTGTATTACAGAAGCCCCCCGCCTCTGCGCTCTGTGTATTAGAGAAGCCCCCCGCCTCTGAGCTCTGTGTATTACAGGCTGCCCGCCTCTGTGCTCTGTGTATTACAGAAGCCCCCCGCCTCTGCGCTCTCTGTATTACAGAAGCCCCCACCTCTGCGCTCTGTGTATTACAGGCCCCCCCTGCCTCTGAGCTCTGTGTATTAGGGAAGCCCCCGCCTCTGAGCTCTGTGTATTAGAGAAGCCCCCCGGTCTCTGAGCTCTGTGTATTACAGAAGCCCCCCGCCTCTGAGCTCTGTGTATTAGAGAAGCCCCCCGCCTCAGCGCTCTGTGTATTACAGAAGCCCCCCGCCTCTGAGCTCTGTGTATTAGAGAAGCCCCCCCCCCTGTGCTCTGTGTATTACAGAAGCCCCCCGCCTCTGAGCTCTGTGTATTAGGGAAGCCCCCGCCTCTGAGCTCTGTGTATTACAGGCCCCCCGCCTCTGCGCTCTGTGTATTACAGGCTCCCCCGCCTCTGCGCTCTCTGTATTACAGAAGCCCCCGCCTCTGCGCTCTGTGTATTACAGAAGCCCCCGCCTATGCGCTCTGTGTATTACAGAAGCCCCCGCCTATGTGCTCTGTGTATTAGGGAAGCCCCCTGCCTCTGCGCTCTGTGTATTAGAGAAGCCCCCCGCCTCTGAGCTCTGTGTATTACAGAAGCCCCCCGCCTCTGAGCTCTGTGTATTAGAGAAGCCCCCGGTCTCTGAGCTTTGTGTATTACAGGCTCCCCCGCCTCTGCGCTCTGTGTATTATAGACTCCCCCGCCTCTGCGCTCTGTGTATTACAGAAGCCTCCGCCTCTGCGCTCTGTGTATTACAGAAGCCCCCCGCCTCTGCGCTCTGTGTATTACAGAAGCCCCCGGTCTCTGAGCTCTGTGTATTAGAGAAGCCCCCTGCCTCTGAGCTCTGTGTATTACAGAAGCCCCCCACCTCTGAGCTCTGTATTACAGAAGCCCCCTGCCTCTGCGCTCTGTGTATTACAGAAGCCCCCGCCTCTGCTCTCTGTGTATTACAGAAGCCCCCCACCTCTGAGCTCTGTGTATTACAGAAGCCCCCTGCCTCTGCGCTCTGTGTATTACAGAAGCCCCCCACCTCTGAGCTCTGTGTATTACAGAAGCCCCCCACCTCTGAGCTCTGTGTATTACAGAAGCCCCCTGCCTTTGCGCTCTGTGTATTACAGAAGCCCCCCACCTCTGAGCTCTGTGTATTACAGAAGCCCCCCGCCTCTGCGCTCTGTGTATTAGAGAAGCCCCCCGCCTCTGAGCTCTGTGTATTACAGGCTGCCCGCCTCTGTGCTCTGTGTATTACAGAAGCCCCCCGCCTCTGCGCTCTCTGTATTACAGAAGCCCCCACCTCTGCGCTCTGTGTATTACAGCCCCCCCCCCCCGCCTCTGAGCTCTGTGTATTAGGGAAGCCCCGCCTCTGAGCTCTGTGTATTACAGAAGCCCCCCGCCTCTGAGCTCTGTGTATTAGAGAAGCCCCCCGCCTCTGCGCTCTGTGTATTACAGAAGCCCCCCGCCTCTGAGCTCTGTGTATTAGAGAAGCCCCCCCCCTGTGCTCTGTGTATTACAGAAGCCCCCCGCCTCTGAGCTCTGTGTACTAGGGAAGCCCCCGCCTCTGAGCTCTGTGTATTACAGGCCCCCCGCCTCTGCGCTCTGTTTTACAGGCTCCCCCGCCTCTGCGCTCTCTGTATTACAGAAGCCCCCGCCTCTGCGCTCTGTGTATTACAGAAGCCCCCGCCTCTGCGCTCTGTGTATTACAGAAGCCCCCGCCTCTGTGCTCTGTGTATTAGGGAAGCCCCCTGCCTCTGCGCTCTGTGTATTAGGGAAGCCCCCCGCCTCTGCGCTCTGTGTATTAGAGAAGCCCCCCGCCTCTGAGCTCTGTGTATTACAGAAGCCCCCCGCCTCTGAGCTCTGTGTATTAGAGAAGCCCCCGGTCTCTGAGCTCTGTGTATTACAGGCTCCCCCGCCTCTGCGCTCTGTGTATTACAGACTCCCCCGCCTCTGCGCTCTGTGTATTACAGAAGCCCCCTCCTCTGCGCTCTGTGTATTACAGAAGCCCCCGCCTCTGCGCTCTGTGTATTACAGAAGCCCCCTGCCTCTGAGCTCTGTGTATTAGAGAAGTCCCCTGGTTCTTTGTATTAGAGAAGCCCCCTGTCTGAGCTCTGTGTATTAGAGAAGTCCCCCGCCTCTGAGCTCTGTGTATTAGAGAAACCCCCTGGTTCTGTGTATTAGAGAAGCCCCCCGCCTCTGAGCTCTGTGTATTAGAGAAGTCCCCTGGTTCTTTTTATTAGAGAAGCCCCCTGCCTGAGCTCTGTGTATTAGAGAAGCGCCCCGCCTCTGAGCTCTGTGTATTAGAGAAGCCCCCTGGTTCTGTGTATTAGAGAAGCCCCCCGCCTCTGAGCTCTGTGTATTAGAGAAGCCCCCTGGTCCTGTGTATTACAGAAGCCCCCCGCCTCTGAGCTCTGTGTATTAGAGAAGCCCCCTGGTCCTGTGTATTACAGAAGCCCCCTGCCTCTGAGCTCTGTGTATTAGAGAAGCCCCCTGGCTCTGTGTATTAGAGAAGCCCCCCGTCTCTGAGCGATGTGTTATACCCACACTTGGGGCCCAGCACCCGCAGCGCAGACCCCTCGTCTCTCTGCATGCTATTACCAGGCCTCTCATGTCTTAGTTTCCTAATGATGTGTGTGGGGGGCTGGTCCCTATTGTCACCATGGGAGTGACCTGTCATCGCTCAGCGTGGATTTCATTCCCTGACTGTACTATACAGAGGTAGCTGCGTATAACACCAGCTATTACCTGTGGTGCCAGCTGACTCACTGACCCAGACAGTTTCTGTCATGTCAGCAATTGAAAATGACAGATGGAGCGTAGTTATTCTCCGCAGCACAATGGGAGAGAGTTTCCGGGCATTTAACCTGGAGACCGCTCACAGCCTCGGAGTCCGACAGAACCAGCGCCGTGCCATGGAGGGGGGGGGGGGGGGGGGCGGGGGTGTGGAGGGAAATGTTGGACAAGAAGGGTTTGTTTGGGGTGATAAATAGGAAAGTGTTTGCTTACAGGTTGCGACATTGTTACATGTACACAGAAGAATAGAAAACCTAGCGGCAAGCCCTCTGTCACCTATGTAATATTGATTAATTAAAATACTTTATTACATGTATAGGTCGGTTCCGTGGGATATTAGGGTTTGTTTGCAGGTGAGAAGCCGGTCTTATTACAGGCCGGTTCCTCAAAGAATAGAGTTGCCAGACGTCCGGTATAATACACAGGATTTCCCCTTATTTCATTGCACTGTCCCGGAAAAGGTAAGTCAGGATCCATAATGGACCTGTATTTTGGTGCCTTGACACAGGGCCGCCAACTGGGGGGGAGAGCTGGGACACCTGTCCTGGGCCCGGCGCCTGGCTAATTGGAAACTGAAACTTGGGAGGGGTGTGATTTCCTCGGTCTGCCCCCTTTTTGAGTTATGTCACTGTGTGATGTCACTGTGTGATGTCACTGCGCTCGTACAGCCCGAGGTCGCCCATCCCAAACGTTGTGGGGTTTTACATTACTGATTTCTTTACAGATTTTTTTACTCAAAATATTTTGGGTTGTAAAATTTTTCCTTAGGAAGCCATGTCTACAGATGAGAGGCAGGAAGTAGGAAGCCATGTCTACAGATGTGAGGCAGGAAGTAGGAAGCCAAGTCTACAGATGTGAGACAGGAAGTAGGAAGCCATGTCTACAGATGTGAGGCAGGAAGTAGGAAGCCATGTCTACAGATGTGAGACAGGAAGTAGGAAGCCATGTCTACAGATGTGAGGCAGGAAGTAGGAAGCCATGTCTACAGATGTGAGGCAGGAAGTAGGAAGCCATGTCTACAGATGTGAGACAGGAAGTAGGAAGCCATGTCTACAGATGTGAGGCAGGAAGTAGGAAGCCATGTCTACAGATGTGAGACAGGAAGTAGGAAGTCATGTCTACAGATGTGAGGCAGGAAGTAGGAAGCCATGTCTACAGATGTGAGGCAGGAAGTAGGAAGCCATGTCTACAGATGTGAGGCCGGAAGTCGGAAGCCATGTCTACAGATGTGAGACAGGAAGTAGGAAGCCATGTCTACAGATGTGAGACAGGAAGTAGGAAGCCATGTCTACAGATGTGAGACAGGAAGTAGGAAGCCATGTCTACAGATGTGAGACAGGAAGTAGGAAGCCATGTCTACAGATGTGAGACAGGAAGTAGGAAGCCATGTCTACAGATGTGAGGCCGGAAGTAGGAAGCCATGTCTACAGATGTGAGGCAGGAAGTAGGAAGCCAAGTCTACAGATGTGAGACAGGAAGTAGGAAGCCATGTCTACAGATGTGAGGCAGGAAGTAGGAAGCCAAGTCTACAGATGTGAGACAGGAAGTAGGAAGCCATGTCTACAGATGTGAGGCAGGAAGTAGGAAGCCATGTCTACAGATGTGAGACAGGAAGTAGGAAGTCATGTCTACAGATGTGAGGCAGGAAGTAGGAAGCCATGTCTACAGATGTGAGGCAGGAAGTAGGAAGCCAAGTCTACAGATGTGAGACAGGAAGTAGGAAGCCATGTCTACAGATGTGAGGCAGGAAGTAGGAAGCCATGTCTACAGATGTGAGACAGGAAGTAGGAAGTCATGTCTACAGATGTGAGGCAGGAAGTAGGAAGCCATGTCTACAGATGTGAGACAGGAAGTAGGAAGTCATGTCTACAGATGTGAGGCAGGAAGTAGGAAGCCATGTCTACAGATGTGAGGCAGGAAGTAGGAAGCCATGTCTACAGATGAGAGGCAGGAAGTAGGAAGCCATGTCTACAGATGTGAGGCAGGAAGTAGGAAGCCAAGTCTACAGATGTGAGACAGGAAGTAGGAAGCCATGTCTACAGATGAGAGGCAGGAAGTAGGAAGCCATGTCTACAGATGTGAGGCAGGAAGTAGGAAGCCAAGTCTACAGATGTGAGACAGGAAGTAGGAAGCCATGTCTACAGATGTGAGGCAGGAAGTAGGAAGCCATGTCTACAGATGTGAGACAGGAAGTAGGAAGTCATGTCTACAGATGTGAGGCAGGAAGTAGGAAGCCATGTCTACAGATGTGAGGCAGGAAGTAGGAAGCCATGTCTACAGATGTGAGGCAGGAAGTCGGAAGCCATGTCTACAGATGTGAGGCCGGAAGTCGGAAGCCATGTCTACAGATGTGAGACAGGAAGTAGGAAGCCATGTCTACAGATGTGAGACAGGAAGTAGGAAGCCATGTCTACAGATGTGAGACAGGAAGTAGGAAGCCATGTCTACAGATGTGAGGCCGGAAGTAGGAAGCCATGTCTACAGATGTGAGGCCGGAAGTAGGAAGCCATGTCTACAGATGTGAGACAGGAAGTAGGAAGCCATGTCTACAGATGTGAGACAGGAAGTAGGAAGCCATGTCTACAGATGTGAGACAGGAAGTTGGAAGCCATGTCTACAGATGTGAGGCCGGAAGTAGGAAGCCATGTCTACAGATGTGAGGCCGGAAGTAGGAAGCCATGTCTACAGATGTGAGACAGGAAGTAGGAAGCCATGTCTACAGATGTGAGACAGGAAGTAGGAAGCCATGTCTACAGATGTGAGACAGGAAGTAGGAAGCCATGTCTACAGATGTGAGGCTGGAAGTAGGAAGCCATGTCTACAGATGTGAGGCAGGAAGTAGGAAGCCATGTCTACAGATGTGAGGCCGGAAGTAGGAAGCCATGTCTACAGATGTGAGGCAGGAAGTAGGAAGCCATGTCTACAGATGTGAGGCAGGAAGTAGGAAGCCATGTCTACAGATGTGAGGCAGGAAGTAGGAAGCCATGTCTACAGATGTGAGGCAGGAAGTAGGAAGCCAAGTCTACAGATGTGAGGCCGGAAGTAGGAAGCCATGTCTACAGATGTGAGACAGGAAGTAGGAAGCCATGTCTACAGATGTGAGACAGGAAGTAGGAAGCCATGTCTACAGATGTGAGACAGGAAGTAGGAAGCCATGTCTACAGATGTGAGGCCGGAAGTAGGAAGCCATGTCTACAGATGTGAGGCAGGAAGTAGGAAGCCATGTCTACAGATGTGAGGCCGGAAGTAGGAAGCCATGTCTACAGATGTGAGGCAGGAAGTAGGAAGCCATGTCTACAGATGTGAGGCAGGAAGTAGGAAGCCATGTCTACAGATGTGAGGCAGGAAGAAGGAAGCCATGTCTACAGATGTGAGGCAGGAAGTAGGAAGCCATGTCTACAGATGTGAGGCCGGAAGTAGGAAGCCATGTCTACAGATGTGAGGCAGGAAGTAGGAAGCCATGTCTACAGATGTGAGGCAGGAAGTAGGAAGCCATGTCTACAGATGTGAGGCAGGAAGTAGGAAGCCATGTCTACAGATGTGAGGCAGGAAGTAGGAAGCCATGTCTACAGATGTGAGGCAGGAAGTAGGAAGCCATGTCTACAGATGTGAGGCCGGAAGTAGGAAGCCATGTCTACAGATGTGAGGCAGGAAGTAGGAAGCCATGTCTACAGATGTGAGGCAGGACGTAGGAAGCCATGTCTACAGATGTGAGGCAGGAAGTAGGAAGCCATGTCTACAGATGTGAGGCAGGAAGTATGAAGCCATGTATACAGATGTGAGGCAGGACATAGGAAGCCATGTTTGCCGATGCGAGGCAGGAAGTAGGAAGTCATGTACAGATTTCAGCACACCATGCCAGATTTTGAAGTATTGTTGACATGAAGAATTGTTATTATGCTTGAAAATATGGGATTACATCCCAATGGTGTGCAGGGACTGGAGAGAAGGTTCGTAGACAGCGTTCTTTTCACAGCAGTTAAGAGTCTGTGTATAAAGACATGGCTGCCCAGCGACTCCTTGCGGTTGTTCATGGCAGCGGGTTCCTCTCCGTACAGCTATGAGAAGCTTTTGGGAGCTGGGAAGCTTTTTTTCCCCTTGGATCATATTTCTCTGTTTCTCATAATAAATCAGAGCATATTACTGCAGTTAAATACTAGCAGACAGGCTGGCCTGCAAGTACGCGATGTGCTGCAGAGTGACGTCACACGTGCGTTTCGCTGACATTCAGCGCGATTCTTTGGGAGTTTGTACAATTTTCTTTATTTTTTTTGCCTGATGAAACCAAAAACATTCGGTCTGATCTGCCCCCTTTCTGCTGTGATAATAAATAACAGGTCTTGTATTGTATGTCTTTATTTATATAGCGCCATTAATGTACATAGCGCTTCACAGTAGTAATACATGTGGTAATCATATAAATAACAGATAATATAAATAACACATCATGGGAATAAGGGCTTCAGACAAAAGTAACATTAAGGAAGAGGAGTCCCTGCCCCGAGGAGCTTACAGTCTAATTGTCTTTCATATATACCACTGACGGTGTTCCCCCGCCTTGTAAATGTTATTGTGGGGCGCATAACGTTCACAAGACGCTCGCCGCGGGATTGGACCTGGGTTCCCCCTCGTTCACTCCACTGAAACAGCCTAGAGATTGGCCGCTCTTTGCTCTCAGTGTCTCACTGCAAGAAGCAATGGCTTTCATAGAAGAACAGCAACTACAACTCCCATCTTGGGTACTCGTCCACATGTCTCCAGTCTGCAGCCATGCTCTTCCCCATTATCTCTTAGCGTACAGTGCTCCCAATGCAGCCAAGGATTCTGGGTAATGACATGCAAAGCAGCACTCACAGTGTCACCTTTTACTTATTGTCCATTTTAAAGACGCTGTACTACATACCCCCTTTTTTCTTTTCTTATTTGTGTGGCCCAGGTCCCCTTGGGCTCCCCTTTAGTCCCCCTCACCTCCGCTGCGAATGGGAGCGCTGCGGGTAACGCGGGCCAGCGGGGCCGTGCACGCGCCTCTAGTGAGGCTGGGGAGAGTATGGGGGCTGCCGGAGTGGCGAGCACCTCGCCAGAGCTCCGACAGGAGCAAGTGCTCAGGGCACCGCTATCTTGCCTTTGCGCACGCATGCGCAGTACCTTCCCCTAGTGCGGTGGCCATTACAAATAGCACGCATGCGCAGGTCGCGCAAGAGGCGGCCAATAGGTGAAAGGCTCTCTGCGGGGACTAATGTCCCATGAGCCTTTAGGTCAGTAGTCATGTGACGCCTAGCAGCCAATCGCACGGCTCGATTCCCCTGCTTGCAGATAGATGCATTTTGCGCGCTGGGACCACGCTAGTCAGTCGGAAGAGGGACCTCTGAGGAGCAGATAGTGCCCAGGGAGCAGTGCCTGTCTGGACTAGGCCAGATCTTCCCCTTTAGGCCCTGACTCACTGTAGTCAGGTACAGCACCGGTGAGACGCCACGCGGCGACTGCGGCCTGTGGTCTGGGACCAGACCAGTTACGCTGTAAAGACGGTAGAGTGTTATTATCCACGCCAGAATTCACCCCCACACTGAGGCGGACGCCATCGCGGACGACAACGCTGGATCAGACGGATCCTCTTTGTTATTCTGCAGTACCCGGGTGCAGGAGCCCCGGGCAGGTACCTAACCAAGTGCACCACCACTCCACGGGATAGCGCTATCCAAAACACTTTGGGGGGGCCTTGACATTGGGAAAGGGACATCAGGGAATTGGTGCCTGGCACCCAATGTACTGGCGGGCACTGCTCTTACGTAAGCTGGCAATCGTTTAGGCTCCTGTTATAAATCTGTCACAATCCTGACTGTGTGCCTAACATAATGGCTGCTTCAGTCAGTGTAACTTGCTCCTCCTTCTCTTACCGTGCACCCCAAAACTGGAACAACCTATCAGAGACTCTCACAGCCGCCACCAGTCGAAGTTTTTTCAAAACTAAGGCTGTCTCACATTTTAATCTGGTCTGTAACTGTTACATACGCCTATAATATACATCTTCTCTAACTGTGCATGCAATGTCTTGTATATAATGTATAACCTGCTCACTTATGTAACTATGTATTTGTAACCATGTATTATTTGTATTAACTCTGTGCCCAGGACATACTTGATAACGAGAGGTAACTCTCACTGTATTACTTCCTGGTAACACATCTTATAATTAAATAAATAATATTCATAATGAAGATGGTGGAATATTGAAGCAGCAGTCACTATTTTTGTAGCTTTCCTGATGAGGGGGAGGGTTCCCTAGAGCAGCGGTGCGCAATCTGTGGGGCGCGACCCCCAGGGGGGGCGCGAGACTGCCGACGGGGGGCGCGGGGTTTACAGAGGCCCCGCGCGCTTCCCGAAGGCACTTAAATTAAGTGCCGGGGGAGCTGCAGGGCCTCTGTAAACCATACTTACCCGTGGCTCCAGCGGCTTCCTCCCGGCGTCGCCATGGCAACGCGGCGTCAAAATGACGCTGCGAGGTCATGTGACGTCACGTTGCTATGGCAACGTGACGTCATTACGCCGGTGCGAGGGTAAGTTGGGGTTGGGGGGGGGGGCGCGGGAGTGAGGGGACAGCCGGCAGGGGGGCGCAGGGGAAAAAGTTTGCGCCCCCCTGCCCTAGAGCTAATCTATTGTCCCCCCCCAACCTCAGGACCCCCACATGTCCAACTGCCAGGCTTATTTGTCCTCCACACGTGGATACCTTCCCAGTGGCCACGAAACACGTGGAGTGTCCTATCTCACTCCGCCGGCCAATAGAAAAGTGCAGAATCATCGGGAGACATTGTCACATCCTATTTGTGACCTCGCGGATCAGCTCTGAGGGTACCCCCGTTTCAGGTTGAAATAAAGTTAGAGTGTAAGCTCCCCAGGGCAGAGATTTCCTTTCCTCGTCTGACTTTGCTGCACTTAATGTATTATAATTCCCTGTACTGTCTCTTTGTAACGCTACACTGCGGGATATATTATGTTTTGAGGAATCCTGCATTAAAGCGCATCCAATAAGGGATATTTATAGGAACAATACATTAACAAGTAGATAAATAGAATATACATTAACAAGTAGATAAATAGAATATACATTAACAAGTAGATAAATAGAATATACAGTAACAAGTAGATAAATAGAATATACATTAACAAGTAGATAAATAGAATATACATGAACAAGTAGATAAATAGAATATACATTAACAAGGAGATAAATAGAATATACTATGATAAGTTTACTTCACGCTTCCAAAATGATTACATTTAAGACCTAGCTGCGAAATATGAATACAATGTATACTTCTAGCATGGAACTCAGACAGTGGCTTAGAAATGGGTATAATTGCAATATATTCATTATATTCTCAGGTGAGCAGCTCCTCACCAATGTCATTTATGACCCCGAGACCACAACAGTGGCTGCAGCACATAGATATTCATCTTCTACATCTCGTGGAACCGCACACGCGTGTCCCGTTCTCCCTGCTGAAAATAACCGCAAGGGGCCGTCACGGAACCGCACACGCCTGTCCTGGAACTGCACACGCGTGTCCCGCTCTCCCTGCTGAAAATAACCGCAAGGGGCCGTCACGGAACCGCACACGCCTGTCCCGTTCTCCCTGCTGAAAGAAAAACAAGGGGCCGTCACGGAACCGGACACGCCTGTCCCGGAACCGCACACGCCTGTCCCGTTCTTCCTGCTGAAAAAACCCACAGTGGGATGCTTTTTTTATTTCAAGTCTCCTGGCAGCAAAATGGGGTCGAAACTAATGGAAAATAATTGCTGCAGATTTACCAAATCAAACACCCGAACGGCTTTTTATGGGATTCCTTTTCTTTGATAAACCTGGTGCTGTTTGTTTGCACTTTTAGTAATTCAAGGTCATGCTGAGGAAGGGTGGGGGGTGGGACGGGGTCATGCTGAGGAAGGGTGGGGGGTGGGACAAGGTCATGCTGAGGAAGGGTGGGGGGTGGGAAAGGGTCATGCTGAGGAAGGGTGGGGGGTGGGACGGGTCATGCTGAGGAAGGGTGGGGGGTGGGACGGGGTCATGCTGAGGAAGGGTGGGGGGTGGGACAAGGTCATGCTGAGGAAGGGTGGGGGGTGGGACGGGGTCATGCTGAGGAAGGGTGGGGGGTGGGACGGGGTCATGCTGAGGAAGGGTGGGGGGTGGGACAAGGTCATGCTGAGGAAGGGTGGGAGGTGGGACGGGGTCATGCTGAGGAAGGGTGGGGGGTGGGACGGGGTCATGCTGAGGAAGGGTGGGGGTGGGACGGGGTCATGCTGAGGATGGGGGGGTGGGACGGGGTCATGCTGAGGAAGGGTGGGGGGTGGGACGGGGTCATGCTGAGGAAGGGTGGGGGGTGGGACGGGCTCGTGCTGAGGAAGGGTGGGACGGGGTCATGCTGAGGAAGGGTGGGGGGGTGAGGGGGGCTCGTGCTGAGGAAGGGTGGGGGGTGGGACGGGGTCATGCTGAGGAAGGGTGGGGGGTGGGACGGGGTCATGCTGAGGAAGGGTGGGGGGTGGGACGGGCTTGTGCATTTGCACTATAGCTGTAACAAAGCTTTCAGGCCCAGATCCAGTGAATAGTGGCAAACGCTGGCATTCATATGAAGGGGAGTGACGGTGTGCTCCAGCCTAGCACCGTGTTGTGGATATGGGCCTCAGTCAACTTCTCCTTTCAACTGGCTGCAGTTTAAACCTTCCTGGACAAGAGAAACCAGCTTCTTGGCATATTAAGTAGGGCCCAAAGAGCTTACAATCTAATATACGGTCCCAGAGAACAAGGGGGTGCATTGATTCCTGTCACACAAAGCTGACACTTTCTTATGAAAACTGGTTAAAAAAACAGCATTATTTTTTTAATAAAAGATAAAATCAGGAGGGAATTACGTGTCCCCCATGTACTTAAACATGAGTCTCCCACTTCAGAGGTCAGTAGCTTAGCCACGGAATTCCCAGCCCACCATACAAAAGAAGTCACATGTATACACACCGCCGGGGGTAGTTGGCTGGTGGCAGAGAGGCTCAGGGAGGTGTTCCCCCTAATTCTTCACTTGGGTTCAGGGCTAAAATGACAAACAGCTGTTGGGACGAGAAGTTGTGGTTCACAGGCAGAATTTCAGCCAGACTGACTCATCATGGGAACTGGGACGGGCTTTTAACTAATTAACTGCTGATTACTGCCCCTTGTGCAATGTGAATCTAATTTAATTTGAAGGGGAATGAAAGATCAGTGGATCACTGGGTCACACTGCGCGGGATACACATGTCCTGTCTGTCCAGCCTGTGTCACTGCGTCACAGTGCGTCGGGATACACATGTCCTGTCTGTCCAGCCTGTGTCACTGCGTCACAGTGCGTCGGGATACACATGTCCTGTCTGTCCAGCCTGTGTCACTGGGTCACACTGCGCGGGATACACATGTCCTGTCTGTCCAGCCTGTGTCACTGCGTCACACTGCGCGGGATACACATGTCCTGTCTGTCCAGCCTGTGTCACTGCGTCACAGTGCGTCGGGATACACATGTCCTGTCTGTCCAGCCTGTGTCACTGGGTCACACTGCGCGGGATACACATGTCCTGTCTGTCCAGCCTGTGTCACTGGGTCACACTGCGCGGGATACACATGTCCTGTCTGTCCAGCCTGTGTCACTGGGTCACACTGCGTGGGATACACATGTCCTGTCTGTCCAGCCTGTGTCACTGCGTGAGATACACGTCCTGTCTGTCCAGCCTGTGTCACTGGGTCACACTGCGCGGGATACACATGTCCTGTCTGTCCAGCCTGTGTCACTGCGTCACACTGCGCGGGATACACATGTCCTGTCTGTCCAGCCTGTGTCACTGGGTCACACTGCGCGGGAAACACATGTCCTGTCTGTCCAGCCTGTGTCACTGGGTCACACTGCGCGGGATACACGTGTCCTGTCTGTCCAGCCTGTGTCACTGCGTCACAGTGCGTCGGGATACACATGTCCTGTCTGTCCAGCCTGTGTCACTGCGTCACAGTGCGTCGGGATACACATGTCCTGTCTGTCCAGCCTGTGTCACTGGGTCACACTGCGCGGGATACACATGTCCTGTCTGTCCAGCCTGTGTCACTGGGTCACACTGCGCGGGATACACATGTCCTGTCTGTCCAGCCTGTGTCACTGCGTCGGGATACACATGTCCTGTCTGTCCAGCCTGTGTCACTGGGTCACACTGCGTGAGATACACGTCCTGTCTGTCCAGCCTGTGTCACTGCGTCACAGTGCGTGGGATACACATGTCCTGTCTGTCCAGCCTGTGTCACTGGGTCACACTGCGCGGGAAACACATGTCCTGTCTGTCCAGCCTGTGTCACTGGGTCACACTGCGTGAGATACACGTCCTGTCTGTCCAGCCTGTGTCACTGGGTCACACTGCGCGGGAAACACATGTCCTGTCTGTCCAGCCTGTGTCACTGGGTCACACTGCGCGGGATACACATGTCCTGTCTGTCCAGCCTGTGTCACTGGGTCACACTGCGCGGGATACACATGTCCTGTCTGTCCAGCCTGTGTCACTGGGTCACACTGCGCGGGAAACACATGTCCTGTCTGTCCAGCCTGTGTCACTGGGTCACACTGCGTGAGATACACACGTCCTGTCTGTCCAGCCTGTGTCACTGGGTCACACTGCGCGGGATACACATGTCCTGTCTGTCCAGCCTGTGTCACTGGGTCACACTGCGTGAGATACACGTCCTGTCTGTCCAGCCTGTGTCACTGGGTCACACTGCGCGGGAAACACATGTCCTGTCTGTCCAGCCTGTGTCACTGGGTCACACTGCGCGGGATACACACGTCCTGTCTGTCCAGCCTGTGTCACTGGGTCACACTGCGCGGGATACTCATGTCCTGTCTGTCCAGCCTGTGTCACTGGGTCACACTGCGCGGGATACACATGTCCTGTCTGTCCAGCCTGTGTCACTGGGTCACACTGCGCGGGATACACATGTCCTGTCTGTCCAGCCTGTGTCACTGCGTGAGATACACGTCCTGTCTGTCCAGCCTGTGTCACTGGGTCACACTGCGTGAGATACACATGTCCTGTCTGTCCAGCCTGTGTCACTGGGTCACACTGCGCGGGATACACATGTCCTGTCTGTCCAGCCTGTGTCACTGGGTCACACTGCGTGGGATACACATGTCCTGTCTGTCCAGCCTGTGTCACTGGGTCACACTGCGCGGGATACACATGTCCTGTCTGTCCAGCCTGTGTCACTGGGTCACACTGCGCAGGATACACGTGTCCTGTCTGTCCAGCCTGTGTCACTGCGTCACACTGCGTGAGATACACATGTCCTGTCTGTCCAGCCTGTGTCGCTGGGTCACACTGCGCGGGATACACATGTCCTGTCTGTCCAGCCTGTGTCACTGGGTCACACTGCGCAGGATACACATGTCCTGTCTGTCCAGCCTGTGTCACTGGGTCACACTGCGCGGGATACACATGTCCTGTCTGTCCAGCCTGTGTCACTGGGTCACACTGCGCGGGATACACACGTCCTGTCTGTCCAGCCTGTGTCACTGGGTCACACTGCGCGGGATACACATGTCCTGTCTGTCCAGCCTGTGTCACTGGGTCACACTGCGCGGGATACACATGTCCTGTCTGTCCAGCCTGTGTCACTGGGTCACACTGCGCGGGATACACATGTCCTGTCTGTCCAGCCTGTGTCACTGGGTCACACTGCGTGAGATACACATGTCCTGTCTGTCCAGCCTGTGTCACTGGTTCACACTGCGCAGGATACACATGTCCTGTCTGTCCAGCCTGTGTCACTGCGTCACAGTGCGTGGGATACACATGTCCTGTCTGTCCAGCCTGTGTCACTGGTTCACACTGCGCGGGATACACATGTCCTGTCTGTCCAGCCTGTGTCACTGGTTCACACTGCGCGGGATACACATGTCCTGTCTGTCCAGCCTGTGTCACTGGGTCACACTGCGCGGGATACACATGTCCTGTCTGTCCAGCCTGTGTCACTGGGTCACACTGCGCGGGATACACATGTCCTGTCTGTCCAGCCTGTGTCACTGGGTCACACTGCGTGAGATACACATGTCCTGTCTGTCCAGCCTGTGTCACTGGGTCACACTGCGCGGGATACACATGTCCTGTCTGTCCAGCCTGTGTCACTGGGTCACACTGCGCGGGATACTCATGTCCTGTCTGTCCAGCCTGTGTCACTGGGTCACACTGCGCGGGATACTCATGTCCTGTCTGTCCAGCCTGTGTCACTGTGTCACACTGCGCGGGATACACATGTCCTGTCTGTCCAGCCTGTGTCACTGCGTCGGGATACACATGTCCTGTCTGTCCAGCCTGTGTCACAGGGTCACACTGCGCGGGATACACATGTCCTGTCTGTCCAGCCTGTGTCACTGGGTCACACTGCGCGGGATACACACGTCCTGTCTGTCCAGCCTGTGTCACTGGGTCACACTGCGCGGGATACACACGTCCTGTCTGTCCAGCCTGTGTCACTGGGTCACACTGCGCAGGATACACACGTCCTGTCTGTCCAGCCTGTGTCACTGGGTCACACTGCGCGGGATACACACGTCCTGTCTGTCCAGCCTGTGTCACTGGGTCACACTGCGCGGGATTCACATGTCCTGTCTGTCCAGCCTGTGTCACTGGGTCACACTGCGCGGGATTCACATGTCCTGTCTGTCCAGCCTGTGTCACTGGGTCACACTGCGTGAGATACACACGTCCTGTCTGTCCAGCCTGTGTCACTGGGTCACACTGCACGGGATACACATGTCCTGTCTGTCCAGCCTGTGTCACTGGGTCACACTGCGCGGGATACACGTGTCCTGTCTGTCCAGCCTGTGTCACTGGGTCACACTGCGCGGGATACACATGTCCTGTCTGTCCAGCCTGTGTCACTGGGTCACACTGCGTGAGATACACATGTCCTGTCTGTCCAGCCTGTGTCACTGGGTCACACTGCACAGTATACACATGTCCTGTCTGTCCAGCCTGTGTCACTGGGTCACACTGCGCGGGATACACATGTCCTGTCTGTCCAGCCTGTGTCACTGGGTCACACTGCGCGGGATACACATGTCCTGTCTGTCCAGCCTGTGTCACTGGGTCACACTGCGTGAGATACACATGTCCTGTCTGTCCAGCCTGTGTCACTGGTTCACACTGCGCAGGATACACATGTCCTGTCTGTCCAGCCTGTGTCACTGCGTCGGGATACACATGTCCTGTCTGTCCAGCCTGTGTCACTGGGTCACACTGCGCGGGATACACATGTCCTGTCTGTCCAGCCTGTGTCACTGGGTCACACTGCGCGGGATACACATGTCCTGTCTGTCCAGCCTGTGTCACTGGGTCACACTGCGTGAGATACACATGTCCTGTCTGTCCAGCCTGTGTCACTGGTTCACACTGCGCAGGATACACATGTCCTGTCTGTCCAGCCTGTGTCACTGCGTCACAGTGCGTGGGATACACATGTCCTGTCTGTCCAGCCTGTGTCACTGGTTCACACTGCGCGGGATACACATGTCCTGTCTGTCCAGCCTGTGTCACTGGTTCACACTGCGCGGGATACACATGTCCTGTCTGTCCAGCCTGTGTCACTGGGTCACACTGCGCGGGATACACATGTCCTGTCTGTCCAGCCTGTGTCACTGGGTCACACTGCGCGGGATACACATGTCCTGTCTGTCCAGCCTGTGTCACTGGGTCACACTGCGTGAGATACACATGTCCTGTCTGTCCAGCCTGTGTCACTGGGTCACACTGCGCGGGATACACATGTCCTGTCTGTCCAGCCTGTGTCACTGGGTCACACTGCGCGGGATACTCATGTCCTGTCTGTCCAGCCTGTGTCACTGGGTCACACTGCGCGGGATACTCATGTCCTGTCTGTCCAGCCTGTGTCACTGTGTCACACTGCGCGGGATACACATGTCCTGTCTGTCCAGCCTGTGTCACTGCGTCGGGATACACATGTCCTGTCTGTCCAGCCTGTGTCACAGGGTCACACTGCGCGGGATACACATGTCCTGTCTGTCCAGCCTGTGTCACTGGGTCACACTGCGCGGGATACACACGTCCTGTCTGTCCAGCCTGTGTCACTGGGTCACACTGCGCGGGATACACACGTCCTGTCTGTCCAGCCTGTGTCACTGGGTCACACTGCGCAGGATACACACGTCCTGTCTGTCCAGCCTGTGTCACTGGGTCACACTGCACGGGATACACATGTCCTGTCTGTCCAGCCTGTGTCACTGGGTCACACTGCGCGGGATTCACATGTCCTGTCTGTCCAGCCTGTGTCACTGGGTCACACTGCGCGGGATACACATGTCCTGTCTGTCCAGCCTGTGTCACTGGGTCACACTGCGTGAGATACACACGTCCTGTCTGTCCAGCCTGTGTCACTGGGTCACACTGCGCGGGATACACGTGTCCTGTCTGTCCAGCCTGTGTCACTGGGTCACACTGCGCGGGATACACACGTCCTGTCTGTCCAGCCTGTGTCACTGGGTCACACTGCGCGGGATACACATGTCCTGTCTGTCCAGCCTGTGTCACTGGGTCACACTGCGCGGGATACACACGTCCTGTCTGTCCAGCCTGTGTCACTGGGTCACACTGCGCGGGATACACATGTCCTGTCTGTCCAGCCTGTGTCACTGGGTCACACTGCGCAGGATACACATGTCCTGTCTGTCCAGCCTGTGTCACTGGGTCACACTGCGTGAGATACACATGTCCTGTCTGTCCAGCCTGTGTCACTGGGTCACACTGCACAGTATACACATGTCCTGTCTGTCCAGCCTGTGTCACTGGGTCACACTGCGCGGGATACACATGTCCTGTCTGTCCAGCCTGTGTCACTGGGTCACACTGCGCAGGATACACATGTCCTGTCTGTCCAGCCTGTGTCACTGGGTCACACTGCGCGGGATACACATGTCCTGTCTGTCCAGCCTGTGTCACTGGGTCACACTGCGCGGGATACACATGTCCTGTCTGTCCAGCCTGTGTCACTGGGTCACACTGCGTGAGATACACACGTCCTGTCTGTCCAGCCTGTGTCACTGGGTCACACTGCGCGGGATACACACGTCCTGTCTGTCCAGCCTGTGTCACTGGGTCACACTGCGCAGGATACACGTGTCCTGTCTGTCCAGCCTGTGTCACTGGGTCACACTGCGCAGGATACACATGTCCTGTCTGTCCAGCCTGTGTCACTGGGTCACACTGCGCGGGATACACATGTCCTGTCTGTCCAGCCTGTGTCACTGGGTCACACTGCGCGGGATACACATGTCCTGTCTGTCCAGCCTGTGTCACTGGGTCACACTGCGCGGGAAACACATGTCCTGTCTGTCCAGCCTGTGTCACTGGGTCACACTGCGCGGGAAACACATGTCCTGTCTGTCCAGCCTGTGTCACTGGGTCACACTGCGTGAGATACACACGTCCTGTCTGTCCAGCCTGTGTCACTGGGTCACACTGTGTGAGATACACATGTCCTGTCTGTCCAGCCTGTGTCGCTGCGTCGGGATACACATGTCCTGTCTGTCCAGCCTGTGTCGCTGCGTCGGGATAACACGTCCTGTCTGTCCAGCCTGTGTCACTGCGTCACACTGCGTGGGATACACACGTCCTGTCTGTCCAGCCTGTGTCACTGTGTCACACTGCGCGGGACACACATCTTTTCTGACTGGTTCACTGGTCAGTGGGAGGGACAGTCTCACTGGACCATAAATCTCTTCTGTCTTTGCGACCCTGCAGTGTGGGGGGTATACTCGGTTGTCACGGTCACCCTGCAGTGGCGGGTCACAGACTTGACAGATACACATGTCCTGTCTGTCCAGCCTGTCACTGGGTCACACTGCGCGGGATACACATGTCCTGTCTGTCCAGCCTGTCACTGGGTCACACTGCGCGGGAAACACATGTCCTGTCTGTCCAGCCTGTGTCACTGGGTCACACTGCGTGAGATACACATGTCCTGTCTGTCCAGCCTGTGTCGCTGCGTCGGGATACACATGTCCTGTCTGTCCAGCCTGTGTCACTGGGTCACACTGCGCGGGATACACATGTCCTGTCTGTCCAGCCTGTGTCACTGGGTCACACTGCGCGGGATACACATGTCCTGTCTGTCCAGCCTGTGTCACTGGGTCACACTGCGTGAGATACACATGTCCTGTCTGTCCAGCCTGTGTCATTGGGTCACACTGCGTGAGATACACATGTCCTGTCTGTCCAGCCTGTGTCGCTGCGTCGGGATACACATGTCCTGTCTGTCCAGCCTGTGTCACTGGGTCACTGCGTCGGGATAACACGTCCTGTCTGTCCAGCCTGTGTCACTGGGTCACACTGCGCGGGATACTCATGTCCTGTCTGTCCAGCCTGTGTCACTGGGTCACACTGCGCAGGATACACATGTCCTGTCTGTAGAGCCTGTGTCACTGGGTCACACTGCGCGGGATACTCATGTCCTGTCTGTCCAGCCTGTGTCACTGGGTCACACTGCGCAGGATACACACGTCCTGTCTGTCCAGCCTGTGTCACTGCGTCACACTGCGCAGGATACACACGTCCTGTCTGTCCAGCCTGTGTCACTGCGTCACACTGCGTGGGATACACATGTCCTGTCTGTCCAGCCTGTGTCACTGCGTCACACTGCGCAAATTACACACGTCCTGTCTGTCCAGCCTGTGTCACTGCGTCACACTGCGCAGATTACACACGTCCTGTCTGTCCAGCCTGTGTCACTGTGTCACACTGCGCGGGACACACATCTTTTCTGACTGGTTCACTGGTCAGTGGGAGGGACAGTCTCACTGGACCATAGATCTCTTCTGTCTTTGCGACCCTGCAGTGTGGGGGGTATACTCGGTTGTCACTGTCACCCTGCAGGCTGCAGTATGGGGGGTATACTTGGTTGTCACTGTCACCCTGCAGGCTGCAGTGTGGGGGGTATACTCGGTTGTCACTGTCACCCTGCAGTGGCAGGTCACAGACTTGACGACCTCTTTCAGAGCCGGCACAGCTCATTTCGAACCCTATTTTTCAGCTGAGAGCTGCTGAGCGGTGACTGTGCTCCTCTCCCTGCTGCGACTCCTTACCAAGCAGTAATGTCACCTCTGAGGGTTAGTGACACGGTCCCCGCACTCAGGACAGCGCGCGCTCGTTACCTTGTGTTCTGCGGCAGCACTGCAGTAGGAAGGGATGTAATTGCAGCCGAATGCTGATGGCTTTCCCTCAGATGGGGAGCCGGTGCCAGGAATGTGCCGGACTCGGCAGACGGAGACAGCCTGTCTGCCACGGAGGATATCAAAGCAAACGCGAGCAAGTGGCGGCTTCTTGCTCGCGGCGCTGGCCGGCTTTCTTCTGTGGGAAAGGGGCTGATTTTAATCATGTTCACAGTGTGAATACTGGAATCTTCCCCTTATAGGGAGGCAGGGCGGACATGAGCACAATACGCAGGGCGAGTCTGTAATCTCACCCTATGGCCCGATGTCTGCATGTTAGACACGAGGGACATATACCTCTCCCCCCTCCTAATACACAAACATTTAGGGCACATAGCTCTCACCCCTCCTAATACACAAACATTTAGGGCACATAGCTCTCACCCCTCCTAATACACAAACATTTAGGGCACATAGCTCTCACCCCTCCTGTGTCGTAGGAGGGGGTGAGAGGTATGTGACCCTGATGTCTGTGTATTAGGATGGGGGAAGAGGTATGAGTCCCTGATGTCTGTGTATTAGGAGGGGGTGAGAGGTATGTGTCCCTGATGTCTGTGTATTAGGAGGGGGTAAGAGGTATGAGTCCCTGATGTCTGTGTATTAGGAGGGGGTGAGAGGTATGTGACCCTGATGTCTGTGTATTAGGAGGGGGAAGAGGTATGAGTCCCTGATGTCTGTGTATTAGGAGGGGGGAAGAGGTATGAGTCCCTGATGTCTGTGTATTAGGAGGGGGTGAGAGGTATGTGTCCCTGATGTCTGTGTATTAGGAGGGGGTGAGAGGTATGTGTCCCTTTATGTCAATGTATTAGGAGGGGGTGAGAGGTATGAGTCCCTGATGTCTGTGTATTAGGAGGGGGGAAGAGGTATGAGTCCCTGATGTCTGTGTATTAGGAGGGAGGAAGAGTTATGAGTCCCTGATGTCTGTGTATTAGGAGGGGGTAAGAGGTATGAGTCCCTGATGTCTGTGTATTAGGAGGGGGTGAGAAGTATGAGTCCCTGATGTCTGTGTATTAGGAGGGGGGAAAAGGTATGAGTCCCTGATGTCTGTGTATTAGGAGGGGGTAAGAGGTATGAGTCCCTGATGTCTGTGTATTAGGAGGGGGGAAGAGGTATGAGTCCCTGATGTCTGTGTATTAGGAGGGGGGTAAGAGGTATGAGTCCCTGATGTCTATGTATTAGGAGGGGGTAAGAGGTATGAGTCCCTGATGTCTGTGTATTAGGAGGGGGTGAGAGGTATGTGACCCTGATGTCTGTGTATTAGGAGGGGGAAGAGGTATGAGTCCCTGATGTCTGTGTATTAGGAGGGGGGAAGAGGTATGAGTCCCTGATGTCTGTGTATTAGGAGGGGGTGAGAGGTATGTGTCCCTGATGTCTGTGTATTAGGAGGGGGTGAGAGGTATGTGTCCCTTTATGTCAATGTATTAGGAGGGGGTGAGAGGTATGAGTCCCTGATGTCTGTGTATTAGGAGGGGGGAAGAGGTATGAGTCCCTGATGTCTGTGTATTAGGAGGGGGGAAGAGTTATGAGTCCCTGATGTCTGTGTATTAGGAGGGGGTAAGAGGTATGAGTCCCTGATGTCTGTGTATTAGGAGGGGGTGAGAAGTATGAGTCCCTGATGTCTGTGTATTAGGAGGGGGTGAGAAGTATGAGTCCCTGATGTCTGTGTATTAGGAGGGGGGAAAAGGTATGAGTCCCTGATGTCTGTGTATTAGGAGGGGGGTAAGAGGTATGAGTCCCTGATGTCTGTGTATTAGGAGGGGGGTAAGAGGTATGAGTCCCTGATGTCTATGTATTAGGAGGGGGTAAGAGGTATGAGTCCCTGATGTCTGTGTATTAGGAGGGGGTGAGAGGTATGTGACCCTGATGTCTGTGTATTAGGAGGGGGAAGAGGTATGAGTCCCTGATGTCTGTGTATTAGGAGGGGGGAAGAGGTATGAGTCCCTGATGTCTGTGTATTAGGAGGGGGTGAGAGGTATGTGTCCCTGATGTCTGTGTATTAGGAGGGGGTGAGAGGTATGTGTCCCTTTATGTCAATGTATTAGGAGGGGGTGAGAGGTATGAGTCCCTGATGTCTGTGTATTAGGAGGGGGGAAGAGGTATGAGTCCCTGATGTCTGTGTATTAGGAGGGGGGAAGAGTTATGAGTCCCTGATGTCTGTGTATTAGGAGGGGGTAAGAGGTATGAGTCCCTGATGTCTGTGTATTAGGAGGGGGTGAGAAGTATGAGTCCCTGATGTCTGTGTATTAGGAGGGGGTGAGAAGTATGAGTCCCTGATGTCTGTGTATTAGGAGGGGGGAAAAGGTATGAGTCCCTGATGTCTGTGTATTAGGAGGGGGTAAGAGGTATGAGTCCCTGATGTCTGTGTATTAGGAGGGGGGAAGAGGTATGAGTCCCTGATGTCTGTGTATTAGGAGGGGGGTAAGAGGTATGAGTCCCTGATGTCTATGTATTAGGAGGGGGTAAGAGGTATGAGTCCCTGATGTCTGTGTATTAGGAGGGGGTGAGAGGTATGTGACCCTGATGTCTGTGTATTAGGAGGGGGAAGAGGTATGAGTCCCTGATGTCTGTGTATTAGGAGGGGGGAAGAGGTATGAGTCCCTGATGTCTGTGTATTAGGAGGGGGTGAGAGGTATGTGTCCCTGATGTCTGTGTATTAGGAGGGGGTGAGAGGTATGTGTCCCTTTATGTCAATGTATTAGGAGGGGGTGAGAGGTATGAGTCCCTGATGTCTGTGTATTAGGAGGGGGGAAGAGGTATGAGTCCCTGATGTCTGTGTATTAGGAGGGGGGAAGAGTTATGAGTCCCTGATGTCTGTGTATTAGGAGGGGGTAAGAGGTATGAGTCCCTGATGTCTGTGTATTAGGAGGGGGTGAGAAGTATGAGTCCCTGATGTCTGTGTATTAGGAGGGGGGAAAAGGTATGAGTCCCTGATGTCTGTGTATTAGGAGGGGGTAAGAGGTTTGAGTCCCTGATGTCTGTGTATTAGGAGGGGGGAAGAGGTATGAGTCCCTGATGTCTGTGTATTAGGAGGGGGGGAAGAGGTATGAGTCCCTGATGTCTGTGTATTAGGAGGGGGAAGAGGTATGAGTCCCTGATGTCTGTGTATTAGGAGGGGGGAAGAGGTACGAGTCCCTGATGTCTGTGTATTAGGAGGGGGAAGAGGTATGAGTCCCTGATGTCTGTGTATTAAGAGGGGGTGTGAGTTACGTGTACCTGATGTCTGTGTATTAGGAGAGAGTGAGAGGTACGTGTCCCTGATGTCTGTATATTAGGAGGGGGTGAGAGGTATGTGTCCCTGATGTCTGTGTATTAGGAGAGAGTGAGAGGTACGTGTCCCCGATGTCTGTGTATTAGGAGGGGGTAAGTGGTATGAGTCCCCGATGTCTGTGTATTAGGAAGAGGTGGGAGGTATGTATATGTCCCTGATGTCTGTGTATTAGGAGGGGGTGAGGGGTATGTGTCCCTGATGTCTGTGTATTAGGAGGGGGGAAAAGGTATGAGTCCCTGATGTCTGTGTATTAGGAGGGGGTAAGAGGTATGAGTCCCTGATGTCTGTGTATTAGGAGGGGGGAAGAGGTATGAGTCCCTGATGTCTGTGTATTAGGAGGTGGGGAAGAGGTATGAGTCCCTGATGTCTGTGTATTAGGAGGGGGGAAGAGGTATGAGTCCCTGATGTCTGTGTATTAGGAGGGGGGAAGAGGTATGAGTCCCTGATGTCTGTGTATTAGGAGGGGGGAAGAGTTATGAGTCCCTGATGTCTGTGTATTAGGAGGGGGTAAGAGGTATGAGTCCCTGATGTCTGTGTATTAGGAGGGGGTGAGAAGTATGAGTCCCTGATGTCTGTGTATTAGGAGGGGGGAAAAGGTATGAGTCCCTGATGTCTGTGTATTAGGAGGGGGTAAGAGGTATGAGTCCCTGATGTCTGTGTATTAGGAGGGGGGAAGAGGTATGAGTCCCTGATGTCTGTGTATTAGGAGGGGGGGAAGAGGTATGAGTCCCTGATGTCTGTGTATTAGGAGGGGGGAAGAGGTATGAGTCCCTGATGTCTATGTATTAGGAGGGGGGAAGAGGTACGAGTCCCTGATGTCTGTGTATTAGGAGGGGGAAGAGGTATGAGTCCCTGATGTCTGTGTATTAAGAGGGGGTGTGAGTTACGTGTACCTGATGTCTGTGTATTAGGAGAGAGTGAGAGGTACGTGTCCCTGATGTCTGTATATTAGGAGGGGGTGAGAGGTATGTGTCCCTGATGTCTGTGTATTAGGAGAGAGTGAGAGGTACGTGTCCCCGATGTCTGTGTATTAGGAGGGGGTAAGTGGTATGAGTCCCCGATGTCTGTGTATTAGGAAGAGGTGGGAGGTATGTATATGTCCCTGATGTCTGTGTATTAGGAGGGGGTGAGGGGTATGTGTCCCTTTATGTCTGTGTATTAGAAAGGGGTGAGAGGTATGTGTCCCTGATGTCTGTGTATTAGGAGGGGGGAAGAGGTATGAGTCCCTGATGTCTGTGTATTAGGAGAGAGTGAGAGGTACGTGTCCCTGATGTCTGTGTATTAGGAGCGGGTGAGAGGTACGTGTTGCTGATGTCTGTGTATTAGGAGGGGGTGAGAGGTACGTGTCCCTGATGTCTGTGTATTAGGAGGGCGTGAGAGATATTTATCCCTAGTGTCTGTGTATTAGGAGGTGGTGAGAGGTAAGTGTCCCTGATGTTTGTGTATTAGGAGGGGGTGAGAGGTATGTGTCCATGATGCCTGTGTATTAGGAGGAGGTGAGGGGTACGTGTCCCTGATGTCTGTGTATTAGGAGGGGGTGAGGGGTATGTGTTGCTGATATCTGTGTATTAGGAGGGGGTGAGAGGTACGCGTTCCTGATGCTTGTGTATTAGGAAGGGGTGAGGGGTATGTGTCCCTGATGTCTGTGTATTAGGAGGGGGTGAGGGGTACTTTTCCCTGTGTATTAGGAGGCGGTGAGAGGTACTTGTCCCTGATGCCTGTGTATTAGGAGGAGGTGAGAGGTACGTGTCCCTGATGTCTGTGTATTAGGAGGGGGTGAGGGGTACATGTCACTGATGCCTGTGTATTAGGAGGGGGTGAGGGGTACATGTCACTGATGCCTGTGTATTAGGAGGGGGTGATGGGTACGTGTCCCTCTGTGTATTAGGAGGGGGTGAGAGGTACGTGTCCCTCTGTGTATTTGGAGAGGGTGAGGGGTACGTGTCCCTCTGTGTATTAGGAGGGGATGAGCGGTACTTATCCCTCTGTGTATTAGGAGGGGTATGTGTCCCTGTGTATTAGGAGGGGGTGAGGGGTACGTGTCCCTCTGTGTATTAGGAGGGGATGAGAGGTACTTATCCCTCTGTGTATTAGGAGGGGTATGTGTCCCTCTGTGTATTAGGAGGGGGTGAGGGGTGTGTGTCCCTCTGTGTATTAGGAGGGGATGAGAGGTACTTATCCCTCTGTGTATTAGGGGGGGTATGTGTCCCTCTGTGTATTAGGAGGGGGTGAGGGGTGTGTGTCCCTCTGTGTATTGTACTGATCATTGACATAGAGCCAGTCACGTGTAAGAGCCAGACTGTGCTTAGCACTGCTGAGTAAATATGCCCTGGGATCTTACTGCAGTTCACAGAGTGCCCAGCTGGTGTCAGCAGAGTGCACAGCAGCTGGTCCTGTGGCTGTTATACAGGGGGGCTGGTCCTGTGGCTGTTATACAGGGGGGCTGGTCCTGCGGCTGTTATACAGGGGGCTGGTCCTGTGGCTGTTATACAGGGGGGCTGGTCCTGCGGCTGTTATACAGGGGGGCTGGTCCTGTAGCTGTTATACAGGGGGGCTGGTCCTGCGGCTGTTATACAGGGGGGCTGGTCCTATGGCTGTTATACAGGGGGGCTGGTCCTGTGGCTGTTATACAGGGGGGCTGGTCCTGTGGCTGTTATACAGGGGGCTGGTCCTGTGGCTGTTATACAGGGGGCTGGTCCTGTGGCTGTTATACAGGGGGGCTGGTCCTGTGGCTGTTATACAGGGGGCTGGTCCTGTGGCTGTTATACAGGGGGCTGGTCCTGTGGCTGTTATACAGGGGGCTGGTCCTGTGGCTGTTATACAGGGGGCTGGTCCTGTGGCTGTTATACAGGGGGGCAGCCCTGATACTGTCTCATTGTTTCATTAGAATGGATTTGGGCAGCGTTTCCCAACTCCAGTCCTCAGGGAACCCCAACAGGTCAGTCCTCAGGGAACCCCAACAGGTCAGTCCTCAGGGAACCCCAACAGGTCAGTCCTTAAGGACATCCCTGCTCCAGCACAGGTGGGTCAATCAGATGCTCAGTCCCACCTGTGCTGGAGCAGGGATATCCTGAAGACCGGACCTGTTGGGGTTCCCTGAGGACTGGAGTTGGGAAACACTGGGTTAGGGGGGAACTGTTCTTGTTTCCTATTGACAGCAGCCCTCCTTTGGCAGCACTCACCCTGCAGACGCCTTGTCAGAGCACGCAGTGCGCCGCAGCACAGTACTGATATAAGTTGCGCCTGGGAGCGCGTTCTTATTAGGGCACAGCTAACCCCTTCACTGCCAAAGGGGCCTGATTTGGGATGTTCGTCACTTCCAGCGTCTCAGGGGCGTCTCCTGGACCTCAGGAGCAACTCCTGGACCTCATGGCGTCTCCTGGACCTCAGGGGGCGTCTCCTGAACCTCGGGGCGTCTCCTGGATGTCGGGGGCGTCTCCTGGACTTCGGGGGTGTCTCCTGGACCTCTGGGGCGTCTCCTGGACCTCAGCGTGTCTCCTGGACCTCAGGGGCGTCTCCTGGACCTCAGGGCGTCTCCTGGACCTCAGGGCATGGCCTGGACCTCAGGGGCGTCTCCAGGACCCCAGGGGCGTCACCTGGACCTCGGGGGCGTCTCCTGGACCTCAGGGCGTCTCCTAGACCTCAGGGCGTCTCCTGGACCTCGGGGGCGTCTCCTGGACCTCGGGGGCATCTCCTGGACCTCGGGGGCGTCTCCTGGACCTCAGGGCATCTCCAGGACCTCAGCGTGTCTCCTGGACCTCAGGGCATCTCCTGGACCTCAGGGCATGTCTCCTGGACCTCAGGTCATGTCCTGGTCCTCAGGGGCGTCTCCTGGACCTCAGGGCATGTCCTGGTCCTCAGGGGCGTCTCCTGGTCCTCAGGGGCATCTCCTGCACCTCGGGGGCATCTCCTGGACCTCGGGGGCGTTTCCTGGACCTCGGGGGCGTTTGCTGGACCTCAGGGGCATCTCCTGGACCTCGGGGGCGTCTCCAGGACCTCTGGGGCATCTCCTGGACCTCAGGGCATGTCCTGGACCTCAGGGGCGTCTCCTGGACCTCGGGGGCGTCTCCTGGACCTCAAGGCGTCTCCTGGACCTCAGGGCGTCTCCTGGGCCTATGGGCCGTCTCCTGGACCTCAGGGCGTCTCCTGGGCCTATGAGGCGTCTCCTGGACCTCGGGCGCATCTCCTGGACCTCGGGGGCATCTCACTGACACAAACGAGCGCTTTTCCAAACCCCCAAATCTCACTCGGAGGGCAACGTCTCTTAACCCATTCAGTGCTGAGCGTGCGCAGCTGCTACCTGTATCCCCACTGCGCTGGGGCGGCCGGCGTGGGCCCCCACCCTGTTTTTTTTCTTTCCATTCCTTTTCCATTTGTCACCCAGAATGAGAAACAGGACCCAGAGGGGCCGCTAAAGCATCTCCCCACGCCGCCATGTCCGACGCCATTAAGGAAATGATCTATATGGAGAAGCCAGGCACGATGCCATAAAGATACCTTTATATACAGAGAGACTTGTGAGTACACACTTCCCCAGAATCTGAAGAAAAGCATCACTTTAATTTAACACAGACATATTGCACTATATATTTTGTGTGTTCTTTGTCTTTTTATATACCTGCGCTCCCCAAAACACACCTGGATTTCTACAACTTTCATTTGGATTGCGAGGACAATCTAACATTAGGGTTTGAGCGGCATATTTCATTTTGGGTGCATTTGTCACTTTACACTATTATATTTAATTGCACTATTTTTGTATTGTATATTTATTTACAATATCACGGATTATATTTAAGCGCCACATCGATAACTATTCGTTTTCACTGATTTAGAGGGTACTGTATATATATTTTTCTAAAGTCTGTCTTTAACCACTTCATCGCCAGAGGGTCCTACAAGACATTGCTTTGCAACTGGCGGCGTAGGGGTTAAGATAAAATGCAGACTCAAGGAAAAGAAGCGAAGCCTTCGTTTAGTTTCAGTTCTGCCGTTCTGACCCGAGAGCTTCCGCGAAGTGGCCCAGGAAGTGCCCGCATCTGTCCGATACACAATTATATTCGCTGCACCCCAAGCAAGAGCCACAAACCCGAACACACGGGGGGGGGAGGGGGCGAGGGGGGGTCCGGCAAGTGCACACGCTGCTTTACGACACCCTAAATATTGTAGTAAATGTTGAGCCTTGTGGAGCGAGAACTTTTAAGGCTATGAGAACCTCGGTCCCTTCTCATCTGAAGAGGAGCCCTTTGAGGTCTCCAAGGCTTCGGCACCTTAATGTCAGCCCTGACCCCCAAAAAAAGCGAGGGGCGGGGGAAAGAAACACAGAAGGGGACCTGCTCAATACAGAGATGTATTCGTGCCCTTTCCAACGCTGTTTGTATTTTTACAATACGACCCCCCGTTAAGAAGATAGCAGCGCGCTAAGTATTAAGTGTCCGGGAGTATAAAATGGAGAGCTTTTATATCCTGGCAATCTCAGAAACTAGAGGTGAAGAAAATCGCAATCTTTAACAAAAAAAAGAGCAAGACGATCAGGGAGAAAATACTAACACGAGTTAAACTCTCGCCGGCGTGCGGCGGGTGTCGCGGGACTGAGACTTCATGGCGTTTCAGCTGACAGTTTATAGCAGCAAAACGTGTTTTTTAAATAAATGAGTACTGTAGTATTTATTAGATAATACTGTCTGCATTTTTTTTCACTGCTAATGCCTTTTTTAATGATTATTTTAATGCACTGAACATACTTTGGTTGCTACAGCAACCATTTAGAAAGTCATATCCACTGCCTCTTTTGAAACACTCTCTCACACACCTTTTGGAGCTCTGCCCTTTGGCAACAAAGTATCACAAACAGATCTGTTGCTGTGTTTCGAACAACAGACTGTCTAGCACGCTGAAAGCTGTAACAATAATGTGTTATACTTAGTAATATAATGGTACAAATCGACTGCAGCATTGCAGAGTGCAGCACACAGTTAGTAGGCGGCCATTATGTTAGGCACACAATCAGAATTTTGACAGATTTATAACAGGAGCACCAAATGATTGCCAGTTTAGGTAAGAATGTAGAATTATATACATTGCCGCACGCTTTACATATACAGGTAAGAAAGAAAAGGGGAAAGTAGCATTGCTGGTTTAAGAGATTTGTTATATTCATATTGGAGAAAGCAGACCGGTAATTGCTTTATTTAATCTGGTGATATTTTTTATATCGGTTTTACAGTAGAGACTTTTTTTTTATGAAGAGAATTCATCTCTGATAAACCCTTTTATTCTCTGCAAAATCACGCGGCTGGGATCGTCCCTATAATACCGGGATATACTCCCCTCTGAGCCACTCCCTTATTAGGCCGCGTCCATGGATAGTGCTTGCGGGCGGAGGCGCGCTGAGGCGCGCTTCCGCTCGGCACTGAGCCCCTACAGCTGCAATGAGAGCGGCTTTAGTAGGGGCTTGCGGAAGCGTAGGTCTTAGGAAAATTTTACATTTTCGCGCTAGCCGGAGCGCAGGGCCGGTCACGTGAGCGGTACGCCCAATGAGGGCGAACCAGCTCCGTGACGTCACTGGCGCGTCCACCGACACGCCCCCGGGCGGCGCGCTGTCTAAGGCCAGGGAAAGCACCCGCTTTCCCTCAGCCTCAGCGCGTCTCCGCCAGCAAGCAGTATCCATGGACGCAGCCTTATGCACAAACTGTAGCATATTGTGCTACATAGTGACAGGGAACTCGCTGCATGGTGACCGGGAACTCGCTGCATAGTGACAGGGAACTCGCTACATAGTGACCGGGAACTCGCTACATAGTGACCGGGAACTCGCTGCATAGTGACAGGGAACTCGCTACATAGTGACAGGGAACTCGCTGCATAGTGACAGGGAACTCGCTACATAGTGACAGGGAACTCGCTACATAGTGACAGGGAACTCGCTGCATAGTGACAGGGAACTCGCTACATAGTGACCGGGAACTCGCTGCATAGTGACAGGGAACTCGCTACATAGTGACCGGGAACTCGCTACATAGTGACAGGGAACTCGCTGCATAGTGACAGGGAACTCGCTGCATGGTGACCGGGAACTCGCTGCATAGTGACAGGGAACTCGCTACATAGTGACAGGGAACTCGCTACATAGTGACAGGGAACTCGCTGCATAGTGACAGGGAACTCGCTACATAGTGACAGGGAACTCGCTGCATAGTGACAGGGAACTCGCTGCATAGTGACAGGGAACTCGCTACATAGTGACAGGGAACTCGCTACATAGTGACAGGGAACTCGCTGCATAGTGACAGGGAACTCGCTACATAGTGACAGGGAACTCGCTGCATAGTGACAGGGAACTCGCTACATAGTGACAGGGAACTCGCTACATAGTGACCGGGAACTCGCTACATAGTGACAGGGAACTCGCTACATAGTGACAGGGAACTCGCTGCATAGTGACAGGGAACTCGCTACATAGTGACAGGGAACTCGCTACATAGTGACCGGGAACTCGCTACATAGTGACAGGGAACTCGCTACATAGTGACAGGGAACTCGCTACATAGTGACAGGGAACTCGCTACATAGTGACAGGGAACTCGCTACATAGTGACAGGGAACTCGCTACATAGTGACAGGGAACTCGCTGGCTGATGTGAAAACCAGGAGTTAAATCTGTGTGATATTTGCTGAATGTGGCCGTTATGTCCTAGCTCAGCGTGGGGCCAACTCCAATCCTCATCCCCCCGCCCCCAACAGGTCAGGTTTTCAGGATATCCCTGCTTCAGCACAGGTGGCTCAATCAGTGGCTCAGTCAAAGACTGCACCACCTGTGCTGAAGCAGGCTCTGAGCCACTGATCCACCTGTGCTGAAGCAGGGAGATCCTGAAAACGTGACCTGTTGGTGGCCCTTGATGACTGGAGTTACTCGCCCCTGCGCAAGGTGAAAATGGTCCAAGTTTGTACAAATTGCCTTGCTGTGTCGCCTCTGTAATTTCCCTGACCGGTGACCCGACACGAGCGGTGTGTGTGTAAGAACCATAAAACGGGGGGGAATACATGGAAATAGAATCTAGTAGTGAGACGTATTTTACCCACATCTGCAAACAGCTGCTAGTAATAAACCTGGTCACCGCCTCTGTCCCGGCAGTCATCGCCGTGCGACCCTCCCCATCGCACCCGAACCGGTGCTATCTGCCATTGCCTTTAATAGCAGGTATCGCGGATTCAGCGCTGATAGCGAAGATCGTACGGTGACGACTCCAGACATATCTGTTGTGATCGGAAACCACCAAATTCTCCCGGCTGGAAGAGAATACGCGCCTACTATTAATTGCTTTGTTTTTCTTATATTTCCTCCTCATATTTTTGCAGAGACAGGTGGGGGCCGTGCTGCTCCTTTCTTCCATGTAGTAACAAAGCCTCCAAGGGTTGTTTCGGCTGGTCTCTTACAGGCCCTCATTCTCTCCCGTCTTGATTACTGTAACCTCCTGCTGTCCGGCCTTCCTGCCTCTCACCCGTCTCCCCTACAATCTATCCTAAACGCTGCTGCCAGAATCACTCTACTCTTTCCTAAATCTGTCTCAGTGTCTCCCCTCATGAAATCCCTCTCCTGGCTTCCAATCAAATCCCGCATCTCACACTCCATTCTTCTCCTCACTTTTAAAGCTTTACACTCTTCTGCCCCTTATTACATCTCAGCCCTAATTTCTCGCTATGCACCATCCCGCCGACTCTTGCGTTCTGCTCAAGGATGTCTTCTCTCTACCCCCTTTGTATCTAAAGCCCTCTCCCGCCTTAAACCTTTCTCACTTTCTGCCCCACACCTCTGGAATGCCCTTCCCCTTAATACGTGACTAGCACCCTCTCTATCCACCTTTAAGACCCACCTTAAGACACACTTGCTTAAGGAACCATATGGGTAGCTCCATGGCTGATACTATACGCCTCATACATCGAACTTGGCCCCTTGCAGACGCACTTACCAGAACTGCCTGCACTCTCTTCCTGCGCTCCTGCTCTCTCGCTGTGCGCCTGTTCTCTCTCGCTGCACGGCTGCTCTCTCTTGCTGCGTGTAAGGATTCTGCCCGATCCGTGCCGGGGTTTGCTCCAGTTCGGATTTTCCAGCTTGCATGCCCTTTCTCCTCAGTTCGGCCATTTTGGTTACTGGCAGCCTGCTACTTAAAACTGCCGTTCCCAGTGGGAGTCGCTGAGCAAAGTTCTGTTTGCTGCAGCTCCGATTGATCTTCGCTGTCACGCATTACACTTTCTCCTATTTGGAATCCCTGCTGCTGACCCCGGCCCGTGACCCCGACCTCGCCGCATTCCGCCTGCCCTGACCTTTTGCCTGTCCCGTGGACTCTGCACCTCTGCGGCCTGCTCTGACCTCTGCCAACATGGACCCCGCTGAGTTAGAGCGAGCCGTATCTCTCCAAGGGGAACGACTCAGAGATCATGAGACACGCCTCGCTCTGCAAAACCAACAGCTGGCACTCTTTTCAGGCCGAATACAGGACATTTTTACCCGGCTGGACACACTTCAGGTAGATTCTAGCCCTACACTGCCCTTACCGGAAGCCTCTCCGGCGCCAGCCCCGTGACCCCCTGCGCCCATGGAACCACGGATCCCGACGCCTCTGCGTTATGGAGGGTACCCTATTGCTTGTAGAGAGTTTCTGAATCAATGCTCGATTCAGTTCGAACTCTAGCCCTCCATGTTCTGCACTCACCGATCCAGGGCAGCCTATGTCATTTCCCTACTAAAGGATGAGGCTTTGGCCTGGGCTTCCCCTCGGTGGGAGAGAGAATCTCCACTGATCAACAATTCCGTTGCCTTTCTCCAGGCATTTGAAACAGTCTTCAAAGCCCCTGGTCGCGTCTCCTCCTCTTCAGCTTCACTCCTGCGAATCCGACAAGGAACCCGTACCGCAGGACAGTATGCCATTGAGTTCCGAACCCTTGCTCCGGAGACGGGCTGGAATAATGAAGCTCTGGTGGCAGCATTTTGGCAGGAGCATTCTGAGCTTTTAAAGGATGAACTGACTTGCCGGGATATTCCCAAAGATCAGGAGGAACCGATTGCCCTCTGTATCAGAATGGACCTCCGGATACAAGAACGGTAGACCGAGTCAGTTCAGTCTCCAAAAACCCCAACAATTCGTCTAGCTCCCCATTTCAACCCTCCTCTTACTGCACCTCATCCAGATGAGGAACCGATGCAATTAGGGGATACCAAAGGAACTGTTCAGGAGAGAACTAGGAGACGAACCAGGGGGCTGGGCCTGTACGGTGGGATCAAAGGTCACCATGTCTGAGACTGTCCTAAATCAGGAAAATCCCAATGGCCGGTGAAGATAGAGAAATATTCTCTGGACATTTCTTCTATTATTCCTTCACCACAATCTTCATGGCTTCTCCTGCGGTCTCACTCTCCTGTGGACCAGCCTCCATCTTCATTCAGGCTTTTGTGGATTCAGGAGTTACAGGAAATTTCATTGACCACGCATTTGATGAACTTCACTCCTCTCCGCACCAAGGAGATTCCACTAGCGGTGGCGGCCATTGACAGAAGACCCCTGATACCTGGGACCATCACCCATGAGACTAATCCATTGCTGGTTTCGGTTGGGGTACTTCAGAAAGAAACACTGTCTTTTTATGTAATTTGCTCTCTCTCAACTCCTGTGGTCCTAGTCCTTCCCTGGTTGCGGCACCACAACCCCAAAATAGATTGCTTGTCCAATCAGGTGAAAGAAAAAAGTTAAAGAAAAATCAGGTGACAGCCTGGGGACGACATTGCCATGGATCTTGTCTTCCGGTGTCTCGCACCATCTCCGAGGTTCAGCTACCCACGGAGACTTTCTCATCATGCCTTCCAGGTTTCTACCAGGACTTTGACAATGTATTCGACAAAAAGCAGGCAGAGGAGTTACCACCACACCGACCTTATGATTGTGCCATCGATCTGCTCCCAGGGGCCACATCTCCTCGAGGTCGCACTTACCCCCTTTCAGAACAGGAAACCAGGGCAATGCGGGAATACATTTTGGAGAACCTCCAGCGAGGGTTTATTCGCAAATCAAGTTCCCCCGCTGGTGCGGTTTCTTCTTCGTTTCCAAATAGGATGCTTTCCCCAGGCCATGTATTGATTACAGAGGCCTAAATAAAATCACTGTACAAAATCAGTATCCCCTACCCCTCATCCCTGAACTTTTCGACTGCTTACGCAAGACTACAATCTTCACCAAACTGGATCTTCGAGGAGCTTACAATTTAATTAGGATCAGAGAAGGTGATGAATGGAAGACAGCCTTTAATACCCGTGATGGACACTACGAATACTTGGTCATGCCTTTCGGGTTATGCAAACGCACCGGACGTATTTCTAAATTTCATCAATGAGATTTTCCGGGATCTACTCGATCGATTTCTCGTGGTATATCTGGACGATATCCTTATTTTTTTCCAATTCTTTGTCTGAACATCAGGCACAGGTTAGACAAGTTCTCCAAAGACTTCGGGATCACTCCCTTTTTGCCAAGTTCGAGAAGTGTCATTTTGCACAGAAGAAGATGTCCTTCCTAAGAAACTGCATCTCCTCCCTTGGATTTGAGATGGATCGTGTGAAAGTATCGGCAGTGCTGGATTGGCCGCTACCGATAGGCCTCAAACCCACTCAACAATTTCTTGGGTTTGCCCACTATAACCGCCGTTTCATCAGGAACTTCTCCCCATTACGGCAAATCCCAAGATATGGCGCACTGAGGCTCTTCTGGCTTTCGAGAAACTGAAGTCCGCCTTTTCTTCCACACCTGTATTGATTCATCCAGATCCTATGAAACCCTTCATACTGGAAGTGGACGCATCTGATTTGGCAGCCGGAGCCGATGCCTGTGCCTTTTCTAAAAAAAAAAAACCTAGTCCGGGCATTTAATCGCAAATTTCCAGCTAAGTCGGCTTAGATCGCCCGGAGGTCTCTTTCTCTTTCTCTGCTGCGCGCCTGCTCTCTCTTGCTGCGCGCTTGCCCTTTTCTTCTTGCTCTCTGTTATAACATTACTTTGCTGCTGGGATTTACTGCTCTGGGTATGTATGTTACTTTCCCCGGACAGAACCAGCACTATTCTGGATCCAGGGTCATGTCTGGGGTATGAATGAACCCAGCCAGCTTCAACTCAGCCCTCTTTCCAAAGCACAACAAGTCCTGTATATTTTCTTCACTTTATTTAGGAAGGCAGCAATAAAAACAGGCACATGTGGATAAGATGTTTGTGTTGGAAAGGTGCATCTCTGTGGGTGCTTTGTAGTAAGGGCAGGTGAAAAGAATTGGCCTTGCCATAGGGGTGTAACATGAATGTACTCACTCTGCCAATGTCAGGACGAAAAAGACAGTGGGTACTGCTTGTGACACAGGGATAGGAGTCAGGCCATACTAACTGTCAGCAGGGACAGGGGGGAATGGGAAAGTCCATTAACTTGGAGGACTGGAGATGTTGTCAGGGCAACCAGGGGTGTGACAGACTGGAAGGAAAAAAGGTAACATAATGTATCCATTCCATCTGCACTGGGAGTGAAACTGCAAGGAAAGTAACATCCAAATACAGCTAGCAGGCAGAACTGCCAAGGAAAGGGGGGGGGGGGGGGGGTGAAACAGAGAAGGCAGAAATGGGTATTTCTGTTCCATGACACTCCCCGTCTGGTATCTGGAGATACCACTATATAACAGAATATGTGGAACATATGTGCAATGCAAACATAACATAACAATGCAACGGTCCATGTCCACAAAGCGAAGTGATATCGGCCGGTACCACTGGCATCAAAGTCCTTTGGCCAAAACCTTCTGGTAAGGGAGGCCAAGTGGATGCACAGCTCCAGGTTAGCTGGTTGCACCACAATGTCTTTGTAAAGGTCTCTTGCACTGTTTTCTTTCAACTTTGTGAGAGAACAGTCATTTTGTCTCTGTAGTTTTCTCTACAGAGTGCATCACCTCATGGATATGCCAGTCGTGGTAGTCTGTCACCCTATCACCTGGCGTTTGGTGGAAGGAGATGGCCTTTGGCTCCTTGCAGAAGCGGATCAACGCCCCTGGAAGACTGGTTGTCAAGTCTGATCCAGTGAGTAGATCGCCGTTTGGAGAGGCTTCCTGGTGCTGGGCATTGGAGCTGAACGTTACCCAGATCTGGCTGGGTTTCTGACGGTGGTGGACACCAGATGATGGGAGGTGCCGGCATTTTTTACCTTCCTTCAGTGAAGGCGCTGGCTCAGCGTGTCCGCTAAGGAATCTCTTCCGCGTGAAGACCACAATTTGATTCTTGGTCTCCAGCTCCCTTCGTGGGTTGCGGCGGAGCGATGTGAGCCTAGAGATGGCAGGTTCTCTATTGTTCGGGAGACGTCTTTTTGGTGAACAAAATGGTAGCGGAGTCACCCAACTGCCCGGTCCGTCTTTGGAGAGCTCCTTGACTGTTAACCTCGGGAATCCTCTATCTTCACTTAATGGTGTTTGCCTGTCGTCGTCCCTTGTTGTCTGGAACGCTGTGCACCGTAGGTCATTGGTGCATTCCTCTTGCACGAGAACATCTCCGCGTAGTTTGGTGAAACGCTTTTGTGTCTCTTTGTTAACTGCCGTCAGGAGGTTATTTTCTCCCTGGACGTGACGAAGAACAGTCTCTTTTGCCCTAGTAAATCCCTTTAAGAAATGTCTCTGCAACTGTCTCTTTTTAGACGTGGGAGAGTACAGTCTTTTTGCCCCTGTGGCTTCACCTGCGGGGTGCAATCTTTTGCAGCTGTACCAGCCGTGGAGGCTGGCTGCTTTGCCACTTGGTAGTCTGTGGAGAGGAATGGCTGTACGTCTTAGCTGTGCCATTGCTCGCAGGAGGACCGTCCGATTGTTTATTTTCTTTTGGGAGATCCCTTTGTCGGTCACCTTTGGGAGGTTACTTTCTTCCTTCGGTGGAATCGCCATGTCATCCTTAGTTGTCTGGACTACAAAGCATCCTAGGCCATTGTCACATCCCTCTGATGCAAAGATGTTTTTGTTGGTCTCGGGAGTATGACCTTGTCTCTTCTCTTCACTTGGCCTTCCTGTCACTTGGAGATGGCCAAGACACGGTTCGGAGAGAGATGTGTGTCCGCATTTTGATATCACCTTTCTGCGGGCGTTGACATAGTCTGGTTCGTGTCCTTTATCAGTGCACATGTTGCCCACTATCACCCATCCTAGGTCAAGTCTTTGGGCGAATGGTGCGTTGTGGGGTCCGTAACGCTGTTTACGGACTTTGTGCACCCTCAAGATGTCCCTACCGAGCAGTAGCAAGATCTTAGCGCCTTGTTCTACTGGCGGGATGTAGTTGGCTATTCCTCTGAGGTGCGGGTGATGACGTGCCACGTCTGGTGTGGGAATCTCGTCCCTGTTTGCAGCCATGTAGTTGCACTCGATGAGGGTGGAGAGAGCTATCTTCACTCTGTTATACACTGAATGTATGACGTAGCCGCTCGCTCTTCTCCCTGTTGTCTCAGTTGACCCTGCACAGGTTCTGAGGGTGTAGGGTGAGGCATTGTCTTGTGAGTTGAATAAGTTGAAGAATTCCGTCTTCGCCAATGATCTGTTACTTTGATCGTCGAGGATTGCATACATCCGGATAGCCTTCTCAGGTTGTCCCTGGGGGTGCACTGTGACAAGGCATATTTTGGAGCAGGAAATGTTGTCACTTCCTTTTCCGCAAACCTCGTTGCACTGAGACGTGACAGATGTTGGCTCTCCTTCTCCTTCCTCCCCGTCATGCTCCGCTACGGAGGATGGGTTGTTGAGTTGGTGGAGTGTCAGCGCCTCTGGATGTAGAGATGTTACGTGCTTGTCACTTTTGCACACTGCACATTTGATGGCCTCTTTACAGTCCTTGGCTAGGTGAGTCGTGGAGTCGCAGCACCTGAAGCAGACTCCGAATTCTCCGAGTAACTTCTTGCGTTCCTCTAGGGACTTCATCCTGAACCCAAAGCATCTGTTAAGTGGGTGTGGCTTCTTGTTTATGGAACATTCCCTGTTTGGGTCCCTTGGTTTCTCGTCTCTGGCGACCAACTGATTGGGAGTAGTTTGGGTCGTGGGAGACACGTCCGTCCTGTGGACCGAGATGGGTGTATGCGTGTTACCGTATCTCGCCACTGGTCTCTCATTCCTCAGGCTGCTTGCACTGTGTGTGGTTTGCGCACCCAAGATGAAACTGGGATCGTTCCTTGTCCTTGCCGCTTCGCGGATGAAGCTCAAGAAGAATGAGAAGGGAGGGAAGGCGACTTGCTTCTCCCTTCTGTATTTGGAGCCTTGTGAAATCCATCTTTCTTGGAAGTTGTAGGGTAGCTTCTCCAAGATGGGTCTCACTCCGCGAGCTGAGTCTAGGACGTTGAGACCTGTTAAGGAATGGTCTTTCCTTGCAAACTCCAGCTCTTGCAGCAGGTCCCCGAATTCTCGTAACTTCGAGTAGTCTTTAGCTGTGATCCTGGGAAAGCTGTCGACTCTCTTGAAGAGCGAATCTTCGACTGCTTCGGGGCTACCGTAGCACTCTTCTAGCCTTTCCCACACTAGGTCGAGACCTACTTGGGGGTGGTTCGCGTTTGCCATCCGAAGTCTCTTCACGTGCTCCCTGGATTCGTTTCCCAGCCATTTGGATAGCAGGTTGAGCTCTTCCCTTGCTGAGAAGCCCAGGCTCTTGATTGCGTCCTTGAACGTGAACTTCCACATCCGGTAGTTCTCAGGACGGTCGTCGAAGCTGATGAGTCCTGTTTGCACCATGTCACGCCGGATCATGTACTTGGCCATGTCTGTCAGGCCTGAGGCATCGGCGTGTTGGTCGCGTTCTGAGGTAGTTGCTGGGAGGGTCCTTGCGGTCGCCTCTTCCTTGATGTGGACGCGTGATGACTGCTGGTCGGTGTGAGGGGCTGTGTTTTCCCGTGTGGGTGTACCTGGATGGCGAGCCTGTTGTAGTGCATCCGTGTGCGCGCTGGCGTGTGGATCACTGTTGCGGCTGTGGCTATCCCAGGTAGCGTGTACCCTTAAAGGAACGGTGTCTTCTCCACGTGAACCTAGCAAGTCTTCGGTGTCTGTGAAGTCACTCCCTCCGTGTTGAGATGGTGCGCTGGTGTTTACACTGAAGAGGCTCCATACGTAGTCAGCACCTCCCCTGTTCCTTGTGTCTCTTCCTCCCTTCCTTCCTGCTCGGCAATCTCTTTCTCTCGATCCCTTTCTCACTGAATTCTCCTCAAATCTCTTTCCATTTTCAAGAAGATAATCCGTGTCAGTAACATCCAGGCCACAGCCGCTGGGGTTCCCAGCTTCACCTGTCCCAGCACCACCTCACCCTCCTGGGTCTGAGGCCATGCTGAGCCCCTAGTGGGAGCTCAAACAACACACAGCCTCTCTCTGCAAGGGTGACCTCCTGACGGCAGAGTATCTGGGACAGGCTCAGACAGTCCTGGGGTTATATGTAATGTAGGATGTCCTGACTCCAGATTATGGGATAAATTGTCTCTGTGAATGTGCATGTTATTTGTATATATATGTCATGTATGCGTGTATATGAATATATTTATATATAGTGTTACTGATGGCTCACGTCTAACCTCTGCTCTTCTAACACAGCGGTTTGACACCTCTTGTCAGAAGTGAATAGGGCAGAACATCACTGATCAAATTGGAAGTGAGGGCGCAAACTCTGACCCCGTGATAGCAACGCTCATAAAAACGGCGATTTTAATGGCCCGGTGATTTTTTTTTAATGAACCTTTAGTGCATAGGCCCCAAAGTGCTCTATAACCGCCATTTCCAACCCAACCTAGGGGTGGGGAGACGTGTCCTAGGGGTGGGGAGACGTGTCCTAGGGGTTGGGGAGACGTGTCCTAGGGGTTGGGGAGACGTGTCCTAGGGGTTGGGGAGACGTGTCCTAGGGGTTGGGGAGACGTGTCCTAGGGGTTGGGGAGACGTGTCCTAGGGGTTGGGGAGACGTGTCCTAGGGGTTGGGGAGACGTGTCCTAGGGGTTGGGGAGACGTGTCCTAGGGGTTGGCAAGAAAAAAAATCTAGTAAAGATGGAAGATGGGGCTGCAAAAATCTATTAGTGTCGCCTGACCAATCAGAGCGGCCCCTGGAGGAAGGAGTGGTGAGGCTGGGTCGTGGTCTCACTTCCCACACCAAAGACTGGTCACACCCGGGTAACACAGGCAGCTTCCTCCTCCTGCTCCCCCGCACAGCAGCACTGAGCACACTGCCACTCTGCTGCTCCCCCGCACAGCAGCACTGAGCACACTGCCACTCTGCTGCTCCCCCGCACAGCAGCACTGAGCACACTGCCTCTCTGCTGCTCCCCCGCACAGCAGCACTGAGCACACTGCCACTCTGCTGCTCCCCCGCACAGCAGCACTGAGCACACTGCCTCTCTGCTGCTCCCCCGCACAGCAGCACTGAGCACACTGCCTCTCTGCTGCTCCCCCGCACAGCAGCACTGAGCACACTGCCACTCTGCTGCTCCCCCGCACAGCAGCACTGAGCACACTGCCACTCTGCTGCTCCCCCGCACAGCAGCACTGAGCACACTGCCTCTCTGCTGCTCCCCCGCACAGCAGCACTGAGCACACTGCCTCTCTGCTGCTCCCCCGCACAGCAGCACTGAGCACACTGCCTCTCTGCTGCTCCCCCGCACAGCAGCACTGAGCACACTGCCTCTCTGCTGCTCCCCCGCACAGCAGCACTGAGCACACTGCCTCTCTGCTGCTCCCCCGCACAGCAGCACTGAGCACACTGCCTCTCTGCTGCTCCCCCGCACAGCAGCACTGAGCACACTGCCTCTCTGCTGCTCCCCCGCACAGCAGCACTGAGCACACTCCTCTCTGCTGCTCCCCCGCACAGCAGCACTGAGCACACTGCCTCTCTGCTGCTCCCCCGCACAGCAGCACTGAGCACACTGCCTCTCTGCTGCTCCCCCGCACAGCAGCACTGAGCACACTCCTCTCTGCTGCTCCCCCGCACAGCAGCACTGAGCACACTGCCTCTCTGCTGCTCCCCCGCACAGCAGCACTGAGCACACTGCCTCTCTGCTGCTCCCCCGCACAGCAGCACTGAGCACACTGCCTCTCTGCTGCTCCCCCGCACAGCAGCACTGAGCACACTGCCTCTCTGCTGCTCCCCCGCACAGCAGCACTGAGCACACTGCCACTCTGCTGCTCCCCCGCACAGCAGCACTGAGCACACTGCCACTCTGCTGCTCCCCCGCACAGCAGCACTGAGCACACTGCCTCTCTGCTGCTCCCCCGCACAGCAGCACTGAGCACACTGCCTCTCTGCTGCTCCCCCGCACAGCAGCACTGAGCACACTGCCACTCTGCTGCTCCCCCGCACAGCAGCACTGAGCACACTGCCTCTCTGCTGCTCCCCCGCACAGCAGCACTGAGCACACTGCCACTCTGCTGCTCCCCCACACAGCAGCACTGAGCACACTGCCACTCTGCTGCTCTCCCAGCAGCGTCCGTCTGTGGGACCCTGCCCTCTCCTTCCTCAGCTGCACTCAGGTGGGGCAGTTACCGCACAGCGTTCCCCTGCAAACTGAAGGCAAGTGTCTCTTATCTTTGTAGTGTGTGTGTGTGTGTCTGTGTGTCTGTGTGTGTGTACGTTATATGTGTGTCTGTAAGTTTTGTGTTCTCCCTTCCCCCTCTCTCCTCAAACCCTCATCTCTACCCTCCAAGCCTCTGCTCTCCCCCTCTCCCTCCTCTATTCTCCCTTTCCCCCCAACCCTCATCTCTACCCTCCACCCCTCTACTCTCCCCCTCTCCCTTCCGCCTCCTCTTCCTCACTCCCCCTCTCTCCTCCTCCTCTGTGAACGGAAGTTGGTCGGGGCACTTTACTATCTGTTTCTGATGCAACAAAAACAGGACAGGCGCCTGTTTGAGATCCCCGTTCTGTCCCTCACAGGCTGTACCCCGCGGTATTGGGGACCAGCAGTGCACATGGCTGGAGGAGGCATGTATACTCTTTATGGGAGTGTCACGAAGCCACCCTGCTATACACTAGTACAGGGGGGGCAACTCCAGTCCTCAAGGGCTACCAACAGGTCCGGTTTTTAAGATATCCCTGCTTCAGCACAGGTGGCTCAATCAGTCCCTGCTTCAGCACCGATGGCTCAGTCTTTGACTGGACCACATGTGCTGAAGCAGGGATATCCTGAAAACCTGACTTGTTGGAAGTCCCTGAGGACTGGAGTTGGCCGCTCGTGCTCTAATAAAACACGAGAGAGACACACGAGAGAGACACACGAGAGAGACACACGAGAGAGACACACGAGAGAGACACACGAGAGAGACACATGAGAGAGAGACACATGAAGAGAGACACATGAGAGAGACACATGAAGAGAGACACATGAGAGAGACACATGAAGAGAGACACAAGAGGAGAGACACATGAGAGAGACACATGAGAGAGAGACACATGAAGAGAGACACATGAGAGAGACACATGAAGAGAGACACATGAAGAGAGACACATGAGAGAGACACATGAGAGAGAGACACATGAAGAGAGACACATGAGAGAGACACATGAGAGAGAGACACATGAAGAGAGACACATGAAGAGAGACACATGAGAGAGACACATGAGAGAGAGACACATGAAGAGAGACACATGAAGAGAGACACATGAAGAGAGACACATGAGAGAGACACATGAAGAGAGACACACGAGAGAGACACATGAAGAGAGACACATGAGAAACACACGAGAGAGACACACGAGAGAGACACACGAGAGAGACACATTAAGAGAGACAGCTCCTGATCAACGGTTCTCGCGGATTACAGCGCCCCAGTTGATATTTATCCCTTATCTTGTTTCTGAATCGCAGATAACACTGGGATGACCTCGGGCTCCTGGCTTTTATATCTAAGGCAGGAATCTTTTATTTAAATACTCGCAACAGAAAATTCAACATAATCATGTTTAATATATACAAGCAAGTAATCAATATCATTCAATCTGAAATCAATATCATTCAATCTGAAATCAATATCATTCAATCTGAAATCAATATCATTCAATCTGAAATCAATATCATTCAATCTGAAATCAATATGCTTCCAATATATGTAAAACAATCGGGTTTAATTAAACTAAATCATTCTCGTCATTCTCTTTTATCCTGAATGTTATACACACTTTCACCAGTCTCAAACAATATCTAGCAAGACACATCTTCCCGCACCGATTTCTATTAATCTTTTACATTAACTCGTGTTTTTACATTTAAAAAGAAGTTGTGCGCCGAGCACGCGCATTGTAACGGAAACGTCTGTGTGTTTTGTCACAGAAATTGTATTTTGCGATGGTAATGTTTTTAATTCAATGAAAGATTTGAGAGTACAATTTATTTTATTTATTTTTGTGTTGACATTTCCATATTATCATTTGGAATACATGATACAATTGACTTATGAGAAGTATATGTAACGGGTATTCCCCCCCCCAATCGCAGATATAGTGTGGGGGTGCAGAGAACATACAATGTTACCAGGTGTGGTGCTTTACCTGCTTGGCTCACAGGAGGGCTGAGCTTCCGCCACGGGGAACCTGGGGCAATTATGATACTATGGGCAGTTGTTGACAAATCACCAAAAAATCTACTCGCCACACAAAAAAATCTACTCGCCACACAAAAAAATCTACTCGCCACCTAGTACCAAACGTGTGCTGCTTGGGCCAATATTTACTCGCCCAGGGGTTAAATCCACTCGCCCGGGGCGAGCAAATGTATAGGTTTGTCGAACACTGACTATGGGTAACTACTTACTCGGTACAGCGCCTCCACCTGCCATGGCTCCCACCAGAGGGGGAGTAGTTCCTCACAGGACAATACAATAATTACATACACGGCATGTAAATGTAGTGGTCATGTAAAATGGCTACAGTCATCTCTCCTGCTGACAGTAAGGCCTGGTAAGTTGTGGGCATGCCAGCAGTAATTATAGAGGTTTGCCCTCACACCCTGGTGGGGTGCCCTGTGTATGGATGGGACTGGTCACATGCTCTGACTCCATGGTTAGTGATGTCAGAGGTGTGTCAGCCTCAGAAGTTACATAAGGCACAGCACTGTTTCTAAAAGTTAGTTCTGGAAGGAGTTCGGCTGAGAGGAGGATTAGTTCTACCAGAGTTCTAGTCCTAGTTCAAGTTCGAGTTATGTTATAGTAACTAAAGAGGAGACTGTGTCCAGGGACCTGGCACAGGGCAGTGATCCCTGCGGGGATAGGGAATCCCTATCTAAGGAGAGATACACCTTTTAAGGGAAGCACAGAGACTGATCATGAGTGGCTAGATATCTACTGCGAGGGGCAGCTAGCCCACTCAGGCAATAAAGATGTTCTCAATCAAACACCCTCTCGTGTACATGTGTGGAGTGAATGTACAGAGGGGAGCACCACAGAGGAGTTCCTCGTCAGGACCATCCCCAAGTGACCGAAGGGACCCTGATGAGGTGGAGGCGCTGCACTGGAACTAGGTGAGACTCAAGACACTACCTCAGCTGCCTGTCTGGACGGGTTCTCCCCACACACCATCATGCGGGAGACTCAGGAGTCCTGTTGCCAACAGGTGCACCACCAGACACTACTACACTGTAATGGGGACCGGTTAGACCACAGGGGCCAATGTGAGATTGGGTGGGTCAGGCGGGGCCAGAAACACCGTTACATATAATAACCAATACCTTTACTAACATGCAAAGCAGACATATCACGTCAACAGGTGTCCCTCTCTGGAGGAGACACTAACTACTGCGTCGCGCAGGATGCTTCCCCAACACAGAATGATCCCACCCCGTGTCCATAAGATCCCCACCCAATGTCCCGCACTCTTGTAGAGAGAGGCAATGGGTGACTGCGCAGTCACAATTACACTAAGGGCCCGTTGGTGCACTTATGACTGTATAGTACCTGCCGAGCACTCCCGCGCTCGGATCAGCAACAACTTCGCAAAGGATCAGTCGTGTGATGATTCCGTCTGATCCCCAACCGGATTCCTTGCACGAGGACCGCCAGGGGCGATCCCCCTTTTGAACTAGTCTCTGTGGACCCCAACTTGGGTCCGAACCTCTTAGCAGGAAACGCAGCGTCCGCTGTGTCCCTATCTAATCTACCCTACTGTGACAGGATCCCTAACCTAGGGCCTGTCTCTGTCGCACTACAAACTGGGGGTGAGAACCTATCTGGGACCTAAGGGGTTAATAGCCTACGCCGCTCCCCGTACTATTCCCGGTTCTACTCTACCCCTGCAACTAACTTTCGCAGTCCTGACTAACTAATCCTAGCACTCTCAGCACTTGCAGTAACGCACTGCAACCTACTGGATTGCGTACAGCAACTCGCTGCACACTATCACTATGCCTTCTTGTCAGGCCTCACAGCACTGCCAGCCGTGACCCTGACAAGACAACACACTAACGCACTAAGGGCAGCGTCCCTATCTTGGGCCTCCCTCAGCACTTACCCACTAACCTGGTGGGGAGTTGGGGCCTTACCTGGGGTGTGGGTACCTATCTGGGTGCAGGAGCTGCTCTCGCTCCCCGCGCCCTTCCTTCCCTCACAGCTCCCCAGCTCCAACTGCCGTTCCCAGCGCGCGAAATGTATCTTATCCCCTAATTCTGCCAAGTCACCCTTCAGCCCTATTGGCTCCCTGGCATCACGTGGGGCTCGCAGAGGCTCCTGGGATCTGTAGTCCCTGCTTAGAGCCTTCCCTAATAGGCTAGGGCTTCGCGGGCTTTTCTGGCTCTCTTCTGCGCAGGCGCGAGCTCCCTGGGGCTGCCACACTGGTTCCCTACGCTGCTCCTGCCCTCGCGCGACTCTCCCTGACTCTGGGACCCTTCCTGCGCATGCGCGAGTATCCGGGCAATGGCGGCGCCCTTACCGCCCGGCTCCGGAAGCGCCGGGATCCCTGTGACGCGCGTGCGGCCTTGGCAACCGGCCGCACGCGTCCCCGGCAACCCCCGAGCCGGAGCCTGACCGCCCTCACCCCTGTGATTGCCTGGCAGGGCTGCCATTGAACTCGGCGGCACCCGCGATCATCAGCAAGGTGAGGGGAGTGCTGACAGGCAGGGGAGACCTGGCTACATATAGTAAAATACATATATTTTGGATTGAAAGTATCTAAATGCCTTTACTCAAGTCTTTCACTCAAGGTAAATCATAAAAATCAAAACACAATTTCAGTGACAAAACGCAAAGAAATTTGACTTGGAACGCGCGTGCTCAGCACCCCTCCCACCCACCCCTTTTTTTAAAAAAATGATCATTACTATTCTGTAGCCCCAGGGCATATGCTAGATATAAGTATGGTGAGATAGCTGAACTCATCCCCCTTTGAAAGCACAACAAGTCCTTTTGTCTTTTCTTTATTGAGGGAGTCACAGAAATGATAAGGTTCTTGTGGGTGCTGTTGTGTGGGTAGCGAGGGCTTCTCTGTGTGAAGTGCGTCTGTATCAAGGGACAGTCACACGGATTACTTTGCAAGGGAGTAAGTAAGAATGGTAGTACTCACTCAGCCTGCTTGGGTAAGAATGGGAGTACTCACTCAGCCTGCTTGGGTAAGAATGGGAGTACTCACTCAGCCTGCTTGGGTAAGAATGGTAGTACTCACTCAGCCTGCTTGGGTAAGAATGGGAGTACTCACACAGTTTGCTTGGGTAAGAAAGGAAGTGTGTAATGTTTGTCACACAGGAATAGGGACAGGGCGAAGCTAGCTGTGAATACAGACAGGGGAGGATGGAAAAGTCCATTTTAACTTGGAGGACTAGAGATGTTGCCAGGGCAACCAGCTTCTAGCAGACTGGAGAGAGGAAAGTATCTAAAATGTATCAATTCCCCCCTGCACTGGGAGTTACAGCTACAGGGAAAGCATACAACCAAATATACAGGGCTAGCAGGCAGAGGGAGTTACAGCTACAGGGAAAGCATACAACCAAATATACAGGGCTAGCAGGCAGAGCTGCAAAGGGGGGGGGGGGGGAACAGGAATGAACAATCCTGTTCCAGGACAATTACAGTTACTATATTATATTAATGTACTAGCTGAGAGACCCGGCGTTGCCCGGGATGTAATGTTCCCGTTCCTCTCTCTCCTCCTCCCCCCTCTCTCTGTTTGTCCCCCATTCACATCAATCCACCTCCCTCCTTTACAGCTTCATGTAGCGTGTGTGCGTCAGTCACTGTGTGTTTGCTCGCGCGTCAGTGAGTCTGAGGCAGAAACACAAACACACACAGACTGACTGATGCACACACAGTCAGTGTGTGCCTCAGTCAGTGTGTGCGTGCGTCAGTCAGGCTTTGTGTGCGCGTCAGTCAGTGTGTGCGTGCGTGCGGCAGTCAGTCAGTGTGTGCGCGCGGGGCGTCAAAGGCAGGGGGGGGCGTCAAAGGCAGGGGGGGGCGTCAAAGGGAGGGGGGGGGCGTCAAAGGGAGAGGGGGGGGCGTCAAAGGGAGGGGGGGGGCGTCAAAGGGAGGGGGGGGCGTCAAAGGGAGGGGGGGGGCGTCAAAGGGAGGGGGGGGGCGTCAAAGGGAGGGGGGGGGCGTCAAAGGGAGGGGGGGCGTCAAAGGGAGGGGGGGGCGTCAAAGGGAGGGGGGGGCGTCAAAGGGAGGGGGGGGCGTCAAAGGGAGGGGGGGCGTCAAAGGGAGGGGGGGGGGGGGCGTCAAAGGGAGGGGGGGGGCGTCAAAGGGAGGGGGGGGGGGCGTCAAAGGGAGGGGGGGGGGGGGCGTCAAAGGGAGGGGGGGGCGCCTCAAAGGCATGGATTCCTCCCCCTGCATTTCCTGCAGTGGACAGGAGGGGGGGGGCAGTGGACAGGAGGGGGGGGGGCAGTGGACAGGAGGGGGGGGGCAGTGGACAGGAGGGAGGGGGCAGTGGACAGGAGGGGGGGGGCAGTGGACAGGAGGGGGGGGGGCAGTGGACAGGAGGGGGGGGGCAGTGGACAGGAGGGGGGGGGCAGTGGACAGGAGGGGGGGGGCAGTGGACAGGAGGGGGGGGGGCAGTGGACAGGAGGGGGGGGGGCAGTGGACAGGAGGGGGGGCAGTGGACAGGAGGGGGGGGCAGTGGACAGGAGGGGGGGGCAGTGGACAGGAGGGGGGGGCAGTGGACAGGAGGGGGGGGGCAGTGGACAGGAGGGGGGGGGCAGTGGACAGGAGGGGGGGCAGTGGACAGGAGGGGGGGGCAGTGGACAGGAGGGGGGGGCAGTGGACAGGAGGGGGGGCAGTGGACAGGAGGGGGGGCAGTGGACAGGAGGGGGGGGCAGTGGACAGGAGGGGGGGGCAGTGGACAGGAGGGGGGGGGCAGTGGACAGGAGGGGGGGGGCAGTGGACAGGAGGGGGGGGGGCAGTGGACAGGAGGGGGGGGCAGTGGACAGGAGGGGGGGGCAGTGGACAGGAGGGGGGACAGGAGGGGGGACGCAGTGGACAGGAGGGGGGGGCAGTGGACAGTGACACACACACACACACACACACACACACACACACACACACACACACACACACACACACACACACACACACACACACCAGTTGATGCGCCCTTTCTCAGTTCCGTTTGGCGCCGGAGGTGGGGAGCGACACCTACCTGTACTTCCGGGCGCCGCCACCGTCTGACTCGGCGCCGCGAGGGAGGAAGGGGGTCCGCCATCTTACGCGCCGCGTGGCAGCTGCGGGAAGCGAGGTGATTTGGAGCGGGGAGGCGGGAAGCGAGGTGATTTGGAGCGGGGAGGGGTGATTTGGAGCGGGGAGAGGTGATTTGGAGCGGTGAGGGGGGAGAGGTGATTTGGAGCGGGGAGAGGTGATGCCGCTGGGGAGGGGAAGAGGTGATGCCGCTGGGGAGGGGGAAGAGGTGATGCCGCTGGGGAGGGGGAAGAGGTGATGCCGCTGGGGAGGGGGAAGAGGTGATGCCGCTGGGGAGGGGGAAGAGGTGATGCCGCTGGGGAGGGGGAAGAGGTGATGCCGCTGGGGAGGGGGAAGAGGTGATGCCGCTGGGGAGGGGGAAGAGGTGATGCCGCTGGGGAGGGGGAAGAGGTGATGCCGCTGGGGAGGGGGAAAAGGTGATTTGGAGAGGGGAGAGAGGGGAGAGAGGTGTGTGTGTGTGTGTGTGTGTGTGTGTGTGTGTGTGTGTGTGTGTGTGTGTGTGTGTGTGTGTGTGTGTGTGTGTGTGTGTGTGTGTGTGTGTGTGTGTGTGTGTGTTTTATTTATTTTTTTGGACCTTTGGCCCGTCACTCCGCCTCAGGCCAATGAGAGGTGTGGGGGGCGGGCCAAGGGGGTGGTGTGAGTGTGTGAGGCCAATGAGAGGTGTGCGGGGGCGGGCGGGCCAAGGGACCAATGAGATTGCCGCTAGGGACACCGGACATCCAGCAGGCAGGCATGCATGCATGCATGCAGGCAGGCAGGCAAACATACAGTGCTTTCACTAATATAGTATAAGATATACAAATCATGTGTTATTTGTTTACACACCGTGCATGTTTTCCACTTCAGCCTTTTTTTTATTATAAATGTTACATTTCTAAAAATTTAGCTATTTGCACTTCTATATTTATACTCACTTGGAATTCCTTCAGTAACAGTGGTGTGTGTGTTTGTGTATGGCCGCTTCTGCGCATGCGCACAAGGCCTTCACGCATGCGCAGATGCCGATGTAAGTCTGCGCATGTGTAAGCATGATGTCATTTCCTTTTATTCCCGTTTCTGCGCATGCGCACTCGTACAGCGCATGTGATGACGGCGCCTGCGCATGCGCACCTAACAGCAGCCCATTACATCACTTCCGTGATGGATTTTCGTCCCAATGAAGGAGATTCTACCCATCAAAATTCAGAAAGTGTAACTATGTAAGAAAGTGTAACTATGTAACTATGTAAGAAAGTGTAACTATGTAACTATGTCAGAAAGTGTAACTATGTAACGATGTCAGAAAGTGTAACTATGTAACTATGTCAGAAAGTGTAACTATGTAACTATGTCAGAAAGTGTAACTATGTACCTATGTCAGAAAGTGTAACTATGTACCTATGTCAGAAAGTGTAACTATGTACCTATGTCAGAAAGTGTAACTATGTACCTATGTCAGAAAGTGTAACTATGTAACTATGTCAGAAAGTGTAACTATGTCAGAAAGTGTAACTATGTAAGAAAGTGTAACTATGTAACTATGTCAGAAAGTGTAACTATGTCAGAAAGTGTAACTATGTAACTATGTCAGAAAGTGTAACTATGTAACTATGTCAGAAAGTGTAACTATGTAAGAAAGTGTAACTATGTAACTATGTAAGAAAGTGTAACTATGTAACTATGTAAGAAAGTGTAACTATGTAACTATGTAAGAAAGTGTAACTATGTAACTATGTAAGAAAGTGCCACCAGAGATGTTTCACTTAAAAAAAAAACTTACACTATCATTTCTTTCCAGTCCAAAACCCCAGAAGGACGGTCCCGAAGTCCATACTCCCAGGTAATGTGTGTGTTACTCCCAGGTAATGTGTGTGTTACTCCCAGGTAATGTGTGTGTACGTGTTACTCCCAGAAGGACGGTCCCAAAGTCCATTCTCTTCCAGCAGAAATAACGTCAGAGTTCCCTCGGTCTTCCTACTCTTCTACTCCCAGGTAATGTGTGTGTTACTCCCAGGTAATGTGTGTGTGTGTTACTCCCAGGTAATGTGTGTGTGCGTGTTACTCCCAGGTAATGTGTGTGTGTGTGTGTGTGTGTGCGTTACTCCCAGGTAATGTGTGTGTGTGCGCGTTACTCCCAGGTAATGTGTGTGTGTGCGCGTTACTCCCAGGTAATGTGTGTGTGTGCGCGTTACTCCCAGGTAATGTGTGTGTGCGCGTTACTCCCAGGTAATGTGTGTGTGTGCGCGTTACTCCCAGGTAATGTGTGTGTGTGCGCGTTACTCCCAGGTAATGTGTGTGTGTGCGCGTTACTCCCAGGTAATGTGTGTGTGTGCGCGTTACTCCCAGGTAATGTGTGTGTGTGCGCGTTACTCCCAGGTAATGTGTGTGTGTGCGCGTTACTCCCAGGTAATGTGTGTGTGTGCGCGTTACTCCCAGGTAATGTGTGTGTGTGCGCGTTACTCCCAGGTAATGTGTGTGTGCGCGTTACTCCCAGGTAATGTGTGTGTGTGCGTGTTACTCCCAGGTAATGTGTGTGTGTGTTACTCCCAGGTAATGTGTGTGTGTGTTACTCCCAGGTAATGTGTGTGTGTGCGTGTTACTCCCAGGTAATGTGTGCGTGTTACTCCCAGGTAATGTGTGTGCGTTACTCCCAGGTAATGTGTGTGCGTGTTACTCCCAGGTAATGTGTGTGCGTTACTTCCAGGTAATGTGTGTGTGTGTTACTCCCAGGTAATGTGTGTGCGTTACTCCCAGGTAATGTGTGTGTGTGTGTGTTACTCCCAGGTAATGTGTGTGTGTGTTACTCCCAGGTAATGTGTGTGTGCGCGTTACTCCCAGGTAATGTGTGTGTGTGCGTGTTACTCCCAGGTAATGTGTGTGTGTGTTACTCCCAGGTAATGTGTGTGTGTGCGTGTTACTCCCAGGTAATGTGTGCGTGTTACTCCCAGGTAATGTGTGTGCGTTACTCCCAGGTAATGTGTGTGCGTGTTACTCCCAGGTAATGTGTGTGTGTGTTACTCCCAGGTAATGTGTGTGTGTGCGCGTTACTCCCAGGTAATGTATGTGTGTGTGTGTTACTCCCAGGTAATGTGTGTGCGTTACTCCCAGGTAATGTGTGTGTGCGCGTTACTCCCAGGTAATGTGTGTGTGCGTGTTACTCCCAGGTAATGTGTGTGTGTGTGCGTGTTACTCCCAGGTAATGTGTGTGTGTGCGTGTTACTCCCAGGTAATGTATGTGTGTGTGTGTTACTCCCAGGTAATGTGTGTGCGTTACTCCCAGGTAATGTGTGTGTGCGCGTTACTCCCAGGTAATGTGTGTGTGCGTGTTACTCCCAGGTAATGTGTGTGTGCGTGTTCCTCCCATGTAATGTGTGTGTGTGCGTGTTACTCCCAGGTAATGTGTGTGCGTTACTCCCAGGTAATGTGTGTGTGTGCGTTACTCCCAGGTAATGTGTGTGTGTGCGCGTTACTCCCAGGTAATGTGTGTGTGTGCGTGTTACTCCCAGGTAATGTGTGTGTGTGCGTGTTACTCCCAGGTAATGTGTGTGTGTGTTACTCCCAGGTAATGTGTGTGTGTGCGTGTTACTCCCAGGTAATGTGTGCGCGTGTTACTCCCAGGTAATGTGTGTGCGTGTTACTCCCAGGTAATGTGTGTGTGTGTTACTCCCAGGTAATGTGTGTGTGTGCGTGTTACTCCCAGGTAATGTGTGCGCGTGTTACTCCCAGGTAATGTGTGCGCGTGTTACTCCCAGGTAATGTGTGTGTGTGCGTGTTACTCCCAGGTAATGTGTGCGCGTGTTACTCCCAAGTAATGTGTGTGCGTGTTACTCCCAGGTAATGTGTGTGTGTGTTACTCCCAGGTAATGTCTGTGTGTGTTACTCCCAGGTAATGTGTGTGTGTTACTCCCAGGTAATGTGTGTGTGTGTTACTCCCAGGTAATGTGTGTGTGTGCGTGTTACTCCCAGGTAATGTGTGTGTGTGCGTGTTACTCCCAGGTAATGTGTCTGCGTGTTACTCCCAGGTAATGTGTGTGTGTTACTCCCAGGTAATGTGTCTGCGTGTTACTCCCAGGTAATGTGTGTGTGTTACTCCCAGGTGATTTGAATGAGCTGTGTGGATCTATAGATTGTTTCCTTTTGTCCTCTGCCTTCGGGGTGGTTGTTACACTTAAATCACTAGGCCCAGAGGGTTGTGTCTGAGATCTTGGGTATCAATTTCCTCTCCCTGGAGACGTGGCCTGTTGAGCTACGAAACGCCGCGTAGGAGAGATACCATTCAACCTATATACTTTTATTATTCATGTTCCAAGGTGTATTTTATTGTTGTCAAACGGTTTGCTGAACACCGAGTTGATTTCCTCTCCTGCACATGTGCCGCGCCGTTGCCTGCCTCTGTGGTTGCCAAGTGAGGTCTGAATCATTACTGGCAGACGCTGTTACTCAGAGCAGATCGGGCGCTCTGACGTCACAGAAGGGCCCGCGGGACCACGCCGTCACGCTGCCTGACTGATCGGGAAACACAGTGAGGTCTGCAGAGGAACCTGTGTACTACTTGCGAGCAAAGGACAACTACTCCCCAGGATCCACTAAGCGCATTGACGCCATTTACAGGACATTGAGACTGTGGCAGAGTCATCAATTATCCGGTATTTCACCTAGCTGTAGGTGGAAAGGAGAGTGAAGCTCTGGTGGTGCCTGGTTGCAGACGCTGGTAACTGCCACTCTGTGGCTCTATGCTTGATTAAATCTACCTTGATGTACGCATAACCTTGAAACACCTTATATATAAACACAGTTTATTACATTTTTCACGATGAGTGTTGTGCGCTTTGTTTGTTTTTTTGTTACTAGAGTCTAGGGCAGGGGTGGGGAACGTCCGGTTTGGTCCGGCCCCCGTGCGGTCCTGCCCGTTATATTTAAAAAAAATAAAAAAAATAACAATAATAAAAAAAAAAATGTCAGCGATTCAGCATGCGCAGAGCCGAGGTCCCGCAGGGCAAGCCGAGGTCCCGCAGGGCAAGCAGAGTGTCCGGGCTGATGCCTGTGAGCCCGCTCCCCCCCCTCTTCCCCCCCTCTTCCCCCTCTTCCCCAACTTGGGACTGAGGGCTGGGAAGCCCCAACCCAGCATCCCCGCGCTGTGCTGACCTGCGCACTCCCAGAGGACAGCCAGTGCGGGGTTACAGTGAGCAGTGCGGCTCTGCACTGGCTGTCAGCTCAAAGCCCAAACCGCTGCAGGCTCTGCTGGAGGGGAAGGGGGAGGGGAGGAGAGGAAGGGGGAGGGGAGGAGAGGAAGGGGGAGGGGGAGGAGAGGAAGGGGGAGGAGAGGAGAGGAAGGGGGAGGAGAGGAGAGGAAGGGGGAGGAGAGGAGAGGAAGGGGGAGGAGAGGAGAGGAAGGGGGAGGAGAGGAGAGGAAGGGGGAGGGGAGGAGAGGAAGGGGGAGGGGAGGAGAGGAGAGGAAGGGGGAGGAGAGGAGAGGAAGGGGGAGGAGAGGAGAGGAAGGGGGAGGAGAGGAGAGGAAGGGGGAGGAGAGGAGAGGAAGGGGGAGGAGAGGAGAGGAAGGGAGTGACGGCAAACAAGCTGAGGAACTTCCTTCTGGGACAGCATGCTTTAGGTAGGAAGAGCTGTACTGTATCAATAGTCAGTCTAACCACACCTCCCTGTTTATGGGAGAGAATCTCAGGCTTAGCTAAGTGTATGTGTGTGTGTGTGTGTGTATATATGTGTATGTGTGTTTGTATGTATGTGTGTGTGTGTATATATGTGTGTGTGTGTATGTGTGTGTGTGTGTGTGTGTGTGTGTGTGTGTGTGTGTGTCTGAGAGTGTGTGTGCGTCTGTGTGTCTGAGAGTGTGGCTGTGTGTGTGTGTGTGTCTGAGAGAGTGTATGTGTGTATGTCTGAGAGAGTGTGTGTGTGTCTGAGTGTGTGTGTGTGTGTCTGAGTGTGTGTGTGTGTGTGTGTGTGTGTGTGTGTGTGAGTGTGTGTGTGTCTGAGTGTGTGTGTGTGAGTGTGTGTGTGTGTGTGTGTGTGTGTGTCTGAGAGAGTGTGTGTGTGTGTGTGTGTGTCTGAGAGTGTG